>NC_087062.1:94295228-94362761 GCF_963678635.1 Symsagittifera roscoffensis
CTACCAGGGCAGAGCACAAGATCCTCTCTCTAACCTTTTCCTCGGAAAAGAGACATTTTGGGAGTTCATGAGCAAAATGCCAGCTGTGACTTGGGATGCAGTCCACATAGCGGCAATTTGGTTTGCCTTTCAGGTGCGATATTTAGAATGACAGATTAACTGGTATCGTGAAATGCAGGTCCGGATCTAAGATTTTCTCGAGGGGGGGGGGGGATTTTCATAAAAAACTTCGAAAATTTGACGACTTTTCAGTTTTAGGTCGACCAAATTGTTTTTCCGAGCTCTCCTAAAGAACTAAAAAGACCCTGTTTTGGCCAAATTTTAGGCACCGCAGGTAAATTTTTGAAAAAACAGGTCAAAAAGCCATTTTTGGGCCTTTTTTGGAAAATTTTGACAAAAATTGTGTTTTTTTTAGCCGCTCCTCCTCAAAATTAGTACATATTGGCGCCAAAGGCGGCTTTAGAAAAAATTTAGGGTCGGTCGGACAAAAATGGATTTCTTAAAATTTACCAACGGGGGGAGGGACCCTTTGGGTCGGCAGGGGGTCGAACCCCTGAGAAAGAGAAAGAGCGTCCACAACCCCCCCCCCCTCCCCCCTAAATCCGCCCCTGGTGAAATGAAAAGTGTTTGCTCGAAAGTTCACCAAATCTTTAAAAAATCAGGATCCTTTTGGTGCTTACAGCAACTCCAATTAGAGAATCGATTTGACCTATAATAATATTTCTGAAAACCTTTCGTGAGTCTTAACTCTGATTTGAAATGGAAAATAATCAATTATTTCTGCAATTTTTTCGTAACGATCACTAAATTAATTAATTATATCTTAAAACAAATAAGCGCATCTTTTGGTTCGACGACATAAGGAAAAATTTTTTAGGTGGTGCTAAATCTTCTTCCCGACTTCTTGCACATTGTCATTAGAAACTACAAAGGAGGCATCCAATACGGAGCTGTTACTCCAGCTGGAAATATTCTCCCGTATAATATAAATGGACTACAGGCTTGGCTGATTTCAAATGTACTCTTTCTAGTCAACGGGTTCTATTTAAAACTCTTCTCGCCTACAATCATTGTCGACAATTTTGGCGGGCTTCTCTGGGTTGCGGCAATAACCGGAAACCTTGTCGCGGTCCTTGCCTATTTCAAAGCGCTGATAGCTCCAAACCATGCAAAAGACTGCAAATTCACCGGGTCTATTTTGTACGATATTGTAATGGGCGTCGAAATGAACCCTAGAATTGGGAAAATGTTTGATTTCAAGTTGTTTCTGAACGGGAGGCCTGGAATCGCAGCGTGGACTGTGATCAACATGTCATATGCATGGAAGCAGTATGAATTATACGGTCACGTGACCAATTCGATGCTGCTCGTGAACTACTTGCACGCCCTGTATGTCGTGGACTTCTTCTGGAATGAGGCGTGGTACCTTCACACCATCGACATCTGTCACGATCATTTTGGGTGGTATTATGGCTTTGGAGATCTCGCTTGGCTACCCTGGATGTATACTTTGCAGGTTTGCTTCCAAAATAAAATAAATGAATGATCTATTCAGTTAACTCGTTCAGCAAACGAGAATCTCTTTCTCCATATATCTCTGTAGCTTCTTATTTACAAATCGAATCCAAATGACATAAAAAGTTTTTTTAAAGTGTAAAGAAAATTTTATGCCATTCGGATTCGATTTTTCTAAAGAGTATTTTTAGACATAAAAAAAGAGATCTCGTTTGTTATTGCAAGAGAAAGTTAATTTTGTAAGTGATACCGTTTGGCTCGCAGCTTTATTTTTATTGATTGAACTTTCCAGAGGCAGTTAGAGTCCGAATTAGAGTCGGAGAAAAAAAGAGTCGGAATAAAAAAGATTCGGAATAAAAAAGAGTAGTCGGAATAAAAAAGAGTCGGAATTGTCTGTTTAGGGCCACTTTTTGGTTTACAACCCAAACCAGTTAGATTGGGCGTTTGCTCTTTTCGTGTTTCTGCTCGGAAGTGCCAGCTACCTCATGTTTCGATCAGTAAATGCACAGAAAGACAGCTTCAAACAGTCGGAGGGCAGCTGTCTCATCTGGGGAAAAAAGGAATGAAGATTTCCTTTACAGTCATTTAGTCGCTATCAGGTGAAGCCCTCATGTCAGAAGGACCGAATGCCCGAAAATTAGATTAGCCAATCATAATTGAGTATTCGATATGATGATAAATTAGTTTGCTTTTGGACTGTTTAAAGAACGTTGATTGGTTGATAATTTTTGAGCTTTTGGTTTTCTGTCATGAAAATAGGATAAGGAACGTAACAGTTCAATGATCAAGCGGTCTTCATCTGATTCGCTCTCTTTGCTTTGAATTTCCGTTTTTTGTTCAAACAATTGTAAGCCGATCAAAAAAGTATTGCTATTCAAAGACAAAGGCAGCATGCTAACTACAAACTTAACGAGTTTTTTTACCTAAAAAACTAAAATAATTTAGAACTCACGTAACAACCCCCTGTCCCTCCTCTTTTAAGAATATTCTAGAAAATCTGATTTCTGACTCAAACTTTTTTTTTTAATTTTGGACAAATCGATTAAATCTAACTGCGTTGTAATGAAAGTAAATCTTCTCTGTCTAATCACGAAGGCTGTATTCATACCTGCCGAGTACGTGACGTCATCAGGTGATCGGAAACAGTCTAAGCTTCTCGTGTCTGGATGGTGGGGCATGGCTAGACACATGAACTACACAGCTGACCTCATAGGAGCCCTATGCTATGGACTAGCCTGTGGGTCATTCGAGTTCGTTCCTCACTTCTATTTTTTCTATCTGTTCACACTGCTCGTTCACAGATGTCTGCGAGATGAAGACAGATGCAGAGCCAAATATGGAAAGGCGTGGGAAAAGTACACTTCTAAAGTGAAATACAGACTGATTCCTTATGTGTTCTAAATTGTCATCATAAAGCTCACCTAAAATACAAAATACAGTTTTTTTCCCGAACTCATTTGATATTTCATCTTTATACTTATACGATTCATGTAAGGATTTGGAGAAACGGACTTTTATGCATATTCCTATGGAAGCAAAAAAGATTGAGTTTTATTTATGGCTCAAATGTAACATTTTTTTTTCGTTTTCGTCGAGATGGGAAATCGATAAGGAGAATTTAGAAAACTCTTAAGCTCAACTTTTCCCTGGGTTGATCAAACTTCAGTGCCACAAGCAAGTTTTAGCAAAAAAGAGATCTAAATAAGATTTTATGGCACTTTTTGGCTGATCTTGAAAATAAAGTGCATTTTTTTGGTGCGCGCTCCCCCTCGAACCCAAAATACAATGACGCTTTAGGACGAGTTTTGCTTTGGCCAGTCGAAATATAAATGGTGAAAGCACCAAAAGAGACCGATTGCTGGGGGGGGGGGGGGGGAGGTAAGATGCTCTTCCAAAACAGTATGAATCAGAAGCAGATCCAGGACTTTCTCTTGGGGCGATTTTCAAAAAAATTCTAAAACTTTGTCGCCCTTGTTATTTCGACCAAATTGATTTTCCGAGTTTTCCAAAATCATGACAAGTTTTGAAGGTCTTTTTTGAAGGTTTGACCTAAAAGCTCATTTTTCGGCGCCCCTTCAAAGTTTGTTTATATTTTATATTGGCACCAAAGGCGCCTTTGGAATTTTTTTTAGAGTTTGTCAGCTTCAGAGTTTCAACAGCTTCATTTAGTGCTTGTTTGGCAAGAAAAAACTTTTATCAGAAAATCAACAAAATTTTCTGCAAAAAATAAGAAAAATGATTTTTGTAGATTTTTTAAGAATATGATTGGATCATTCTGAGCTTTTTGCACAGCAATCGGCTATCATTGTTTGTTTTTTTTTGGAAGAATTTGACCAAAAGTAGCGTCGTGAAAACACTAAGTTGGCAATGAGCAATAACTGAAAAACTCAAGTGAAAATATGCTGTTTGATATATTCTTTCGAAATACGCCTCCACCACCTCAGAAACTCGATACCCTGAACAATCAAAGGCACCTTTTGGTAGTTTTTTTTGCACATCCATTCTTTGCTGACCAAGCCTAAAATGGTTCTAAAAACTCCTTATATTTTTTTTCAGGGATTTTTACGCTCTAATTCATACCTTCAATCATAAAATTTGAACAAATTACATAATTTTCAGGCCAGAAATTCATACAGTGTCGATGTAAGTTATCATGACAAAACTCATAAAATTAAAACGGCGTTTTTCTCAAATTGGGTTGACTTTAGACGAAAAGAGATGAGGACAGATTTTAGCAGAATTATTATGGTGCAAATTGTTTTGAAAAATTCGGGGTTAAAACTTTACCTCAAAAATGGATTTTTTTTGCTATTTTTAGTCAATTAAGAATTACAACAAAACTAAAAAATTAATTACTGTGAAAATGAAATCAAAGTGAGCTTCTTTTGTGGCCTAACAAATTTTGAGAAAATAAATTTGCCAAAACATTGTAAAATTTTGTTTTCGTTTGATAGCCAAAAAGTCATTCTTACTATAAAAAAACAGTATCTTATGTAAAAAAAGTTTTGAAACGTTTTGCGCTGATTTTTGGAGACCATACGATTCTTAAACTTTGTTGCACCACGTAGAAGAATCACTGTGATTTAATTTTGAGGGTAATTGATTTCGTAATTTTGGTGTAGATATAATATAATTCACTAAAGAGCCGAAGTGATCCAGCTTTCCGTTAAAATACTGGTTGAAGTTTCAAGTTTTATGCGATTTGTCCGGATCAACAATAGACTTTTTTCTTCTCTCCCGCGAGCATGGATTTTATGGCGTAACGAGAGGTTTGACAAGGTTAATCATGAAGATTAAATAGGTTTGCATTTGCTTAAGTAGTTCGTATGGCCAATATCATACCAATCAGACATTGTGAATAAATTTTTACGAGTAAAGCTTTGCAAATGGGGAAAAGGAAAAAGAGCCCAGCATTGTATAAGTTTCTGGTCTTAAGCTCATGTAGTTCGTAATCTTAATTTACAGTACACCATGCAATGGGAAGATTAGGCTTCATTGGTAGATCTGAAATGTTTGAAATGTTCGATCTCTAGTTATATCAGGATGGGTACGAAAGCATCTAAAATTTAAAAGTATATTGAGTTTTTTGAAAACCACAAAGAGCCGAATCTCATGAAAACCTCATGTAGAGCCGAATCATTAAAAATTTCGCAAATACGCCAAAACTGAGTACTCTCATAAGTAGCCCTATCTTAAATCTTTGAATCCAATTGTCCAAATCGATCAGGTAATAAGCGTCTCCGTCGATGCCCGTCACCAGAAAACTTCAAAGCAAAGCAAGGTAGTTAAAATTAATTGACTAGCTCATGCTGATTAGCCTTGAAGCCTAAAGCGATAATACAAGAGGTGCGAAGCGATAAAAGTAATCTGAACTTAAAAAGTAATCTGAACTTACAAAGAAGTGAATTTTACCAATGCAGCAACTGACTTATCTCAAAAACTCATTTACGTATCATTTAAACAACACTTTAGTACACGTGATGGCAATTACACGCACCACTCAGCATGTAAAGTTTGTTCAAGAACCGTTAAATGTGTTGTAAGAACATTTTTGGCAAAAAAAACAAGGAGTCTCTGGAAAAATGGTCAAAGTCGACGTCTTTTTGTACCGAGAAAAGCGTTTGTCCGCTTCTTTTAAAGATAAATTTTGCATGATAACTGAAATTATCGGAGAGTAAACGCGGCTGAATTATTCGACAAAATATTTTTTGAAGGAAGTCTTAGATCCGTTCCATTGCGCCTTACACTGGTTTTAAAACTATATGTTGATCAAATTGACAGAGGCAGAGATAGGGGATGGTTTCAGATCGGGAAAAGCAATTTTGTGAGCTCTGCCAAAACACTATAATCATATAACAATCCTATTTAGCCAAAGTTTTCTGTCGCAGGCTATTTTAAAAAAAGCGTTTTTTTTGGATGCTGTTGGCAAAAATAATCGCGTTTTTGAGAGCGCTTCCCCCTCAGCCCTCCATTTCCCTCCACAAATTTAGTATATATTGATTATTGACGTCACAAAGAAGTGATTTCAGAAATCTTTAGGGTTTACTTGTCTGAACAATGCTGTCAAATCGTCGGTCTATGGCTGTTAAATGGTACCAAAGACGTGAGCCCTTCGAGTGGACATGGAATCGAACCCTCACAGGGTAGCGTCGCCATTCACGAGCGGTTATTATTTTTTGTCTGATTCATAGGTACTGTTTTTGACCTGCTGATTCAGTTTCGTGTATGGTGTGTATGGAGATTTTGTAGGGAAAATAAGTATAATTACATCAAAAATACATTTTTTTACGTCTCCGTGCCATAAAAATCAGTAGCGGTGAATCAAAACAAAAGCTTCTAGTTGCTTACCATTTTTGAATGGCTTTAAATTCCTTTGCTTGCAATATCATAGATGTTCAATTATACAGTTAAAAATTATTGAACCATTATAGAAATAATCAAAATTTGATCTTTTTTTGCTAATTACCTTTTTTTATGTTTCCAGCAACTTTTGCGATACTTTCAGAGAACAGAAATTAACAGGAAAAACTTGAGAATTGACTTTTTAAGATATTTATATTTTTAATCTATTTCAATCTCAATGAACTTTAATATTTAAAATTGAATCGATTATAAAGAAAAAATAATGAGCCGTAAGAGTTCATCCAACAGTTATCTAACCAGCGATGTTCCAGATATCATTCGTGACAACACCTCCTCTAGACCCGGCACCTCCCGGAGTGCCGTCGGAACGACCCGTCAACATGTGTACATGCGGAGGATTAGAAGCGAACCTTTAACTTTCATTGATGAAGTTTACGGAAGGTAAGAAAGCTCGTTTAGTAGTTTGAAAATTTGAAATAGTGTTTTAGTGCACACTAAAACTTCGACATGCTTTCACATGTTCTGACCCTATTAGACTTGCCACTACTGCTGATTTGTTTTGAAGATTCTTGTTAGAAAAAAGTGAGCATCAACGATAATTGTGAAAAAATCCGTTTGTCTTTTTGCAAAAAATCAAAATCACTGCCAGAGACCTGGCAGAGGTAGCATTTTGCACGCGTCGTCATCCGTGCCAAAAACCACCAGCTGTTTTCAAAACAGTTCAAGTCTTGGGACTGGCAAGCTCGCAAGACACATCAACACGATTGCATTGAAAAACTCACAGTTCTGTGTTAAAACGAAAGAAAGTTACTTTGTTTTTTAAACAGTACCCAGTTAATAAGTTCTTTTGCCACTTTGTGATCGAAGCAATCAGTTGACGCTGGTAAAAATTGTTGATAAGTCTGACGCGGAACAGTCCGTCCGTTCAAGACTTCCAACACTTTTTCAATTAGAAACTTAAAATATGCTTCTGAAAAATAAACACTTTTTGTCTGAACTAAACAAAATAAACACTTTTTGTCGGAGCGCGCACTACAAATTTACAGCTAAATGCTGCTCTTATACACTTCTTTACTTTGGGTATCTGCGAATCGTTCTTTGGTTCGAAATTTGTTTGAAATGTCGAGTGTTCATTGAATGAATTGAGTTTCCGACACTTCTTCTGAGCTAAATTTTTATCAAAACAATTTGAAACTTATCTCTAGGGCGTTGAAGAACTGGAATTAAAGCTGATACAAATTGGTCTTATTCCGCTATTTTGCAATGTTTGAATATTTTCCTTCACTAGATTTTATGGATAATAACTGATTCTTTGCATTTTTGTCGCCAGTTTCTATAAAATAAACAAATAATCAATTATAGTCTACCCAATTTGACCAAAATTGCTAGTGATACAATTTTCATATAAAAAAAGCTAATTATACACTTTTCATGCAACTCCAAAAATACAGAAAAATGCATGAAAGCGATGTTTCATTTATGGGAAAAAATGACGAAGTTTTTCATAAACCGAAACATTTGTTTTTTTTTTAAATTTAATTTCGTCTCAAATAATCTGCATGCAAAAAAAAATAGCTTTTGGAAAAAATGTTGGAGTAAAATAAAAAATTCGTTTTGTGGTTAAAAAAAAACAAAAATTCTTTTCAAGAAATTTTGAAACTGTTTCAAAAAAATTGTTTTTGCCATCTGGATATATCGAAATTGTATGACTTTGTATTTTTTGACAAAAGGTTTAATTTTTATCCATGACACACCAATTTTATGCAAAAACAAAAAAATTCTCTAAAAGTTTGATGAGAAAATTTTAGCTACATATATGAAATTTGTATGTCTAGTATTTTCTTAAAGACATAGTTCTTGGAAATGTATGATTATCAATTTTGTTCTATGGAGATAAAACCGGGTTTTTAATTTGAAAAAGGACGATACAATTTTTTATCGCAATAAATTCCATTTTAAATTTTTATAATTGATTATAAATACATTGTAATCGTTTTTTCTACAGTTGGACTGCTGTTTTCGAACACACTCCATTTGATTGAAAAATTAACGGTTCTTTTTTTTTCAAATCACACATTGGTTTATTTTAACTGAAAATTACTTTGATCGAAAACTAATGTGTTTGTTTGTTTTTTTATCGGAATTTGTCCACTGTGTTTAATTTTTTTGTTTTCTTTTTAGCTGTCGGTTAGGCTGCGTGCCTTTCTTTTTATGCACTAAACAGTCACTAGCAAGCCCGCCTCCAATAATCAATTGACTCGCAAAAATTAGTCGTTGTTCTGATCAAGCTATCCAAGCAATGAAATTTTGAACAATTTCGGGTTGAGCCATATCGTAAATCGGTTTGAAAAACTTTAGGTTTCATAGTACGAATCCTTTTGCGAAAAAATGAAGTTTTTCCAAGCAAGCTATTCAAGCTATGAAAATTTCAAATATTTCAAAATGTTTCACGAAGCAAATCTGATGGCGAAACTTTAGGTTTACTATTAAAACAAGAAGCTATTAAAACAAAAAAACTTAGAAATATTTCTAGTTATTTTATAGACTGAATCGGTTCGCGAAAAATTTAAGTTGTTCTAAGCAAGCTTTTGCAGCTAGAAATTTTAAAAATTTTTTTAATTATTTTAAAAACTGAATCAGCTTGCAAATTGAAAATTATTTCAAAGGTCAAATCCCTTTGCGAAAAGTTAGCTGAAAAAGGTTTGCGAAAAGTTCTGCTTTAAACAATACGGTCTATAAATTGTCCTGAAATAGTTCAAAATTTTTGTGAGCACGCTTTTCATGTGATGAAAACTTGAAATATTCTAGTTGCTTCATAGAAAAAATCGACTTGCGAGAAATTTCAGTTTTTCTAAGCGAGCTATTCAGGCAATGAAAGTTTGAAACACCTTAAGTTTTCACAGAGCAAATTTATGTTTTTTTAAGCAAGATATGCAAGCGATGAAACTTTGAACTATTTCAAAACAATTTCATAGCGCAAATCTGATTGCAAATAGTTAGTTTTTCTAGCAAGGAGTTTGTTGTATTTAGTTGGTTTTAAATCATTTTATGTTTTTACAGAGCAAATCGGTTTGCGAAAAGTTGATGCTTTTCTAAGCAAGGTATGCGAGCGATGAAACTTTGAAATATTTCAAAACAATTTCATAGCGCAATCGGTTTGCAAACAGTTAGTTTTTCTAGCAAGGAGGTTGTGGTTTTAGTTGGTTTGTTTCAAAATGAAACCAATCTGAAAAGGCAAAATTTCGGAAAAAAGGAACAGGCACTGTCTAGCCTTGAAAATGAATTGAGTTCATCTAGTCTAAAGAATTGAATTTTTGTCAAAAATAATTCTACAATATTCCAGACTTGAGAAAATTCGAAAGTTCGAGATCGTTCTTGGCATTGTCTTAAACGGTAAGCCTAAAGAATTATTTGAACGTTGCATTTGACAAGCTAAAACATTGCGTTCAGTTAAACATTGCATCCATAGCGCATGCCGATTTTCATTTAATATATTAGATTATATATCTCTTGTTTTTACCTCCCCTGAAATCAAATTATTCCAAAAAAGTTTCTATCTTTTGAAGTAGATTTTCTTAAATTTGAAATCTTATCCTGTTTGAGAGAATCGTGGATAAGACCTCGAGAAAAAATTATGAAAAGAAGAAACATTGAACCAGCTATAAGAAAGTTTATACCAAATTAATGTTTCTTGTGCGTCATAGTTTTGCAGAAATTAGCATGACTGTACAAGTTGTTCTGCAGACAAATTTTCCTCAAAATGGATGTGCGCAAAAACAAAATCGACTTGCAAAATTGAAATGTGCAAAATCAGATTTGTTCAATTTACATAAAGAAAAAAGTGATCTTAGTGGAAGAAAAACATATTAAAATGCCTTATTTTATTTTGAAAATTTAAAACGGATTTAGGTTTTCTAAAACAAGTATCAAAGTTTGATTAATTTTTTCCAGTTTTTTGTTCCATTTTATTATTTTTATCATAAAAAATCACCGCGGAGTTTAAAAAATATCCGGAGGATGAAGAAAGCGTTAGAACATCGATTGTTACATTGTATAAAAGAAAAAAGACACAAAAAAAAACACTTTGACAATTTTTTATAAGCAATTATATGTTTTTTATGAGCAATTATATGCTTTTAAATCAATATTATTGTTCCAAATTTTGGAGCAAAGGAGGAATATCTACTCTTGAGTTGTTTTTTTTTGTTCAAATCTATATCTAAAGGAGCTGAAAGAAAGTTTCAGAAATGGAATAGAACGTGGAGTCTAATTGATCCCAAGCGTGTTGGCTACGAAGTATCCTACATGCGCTTGGATCTTCTGTACACTGCTGCTATCATTTTTTTCAAAATTTTTTCATGATTCTAAAAATATTATTCCAATTATTACCCGGAACCGCTAATTTTTCCAAAACAAAAACAAAACAGCTTAATTAGTCTTTTTATTTTTTTAAATGACGCAAATATGTGATACTGGCAGTCCAAACTTTACAGCTAAACGAAGTTTTCGGATTCAAAAAACCATGCAGATCAGCTAAAGGCTAGTCAGAACAACCGCGGGTTTGTTATATGAGCACTCTTGCTAGGCAAATTGCCGCTTTTTTCATCGACACTTAGACAATTTTACATAATTTTTTGGGATCCGAACGTCAATTTATGTCAACGTATGCCCCGTACAAGCTTACAGCGGGGTACCAAAAATCGGGAAAAGGTCCACCAAAAAAATTTGACAAACTACGTGAGTAGGCAACAAATTTTTGCCAGATGAAACAACAAGAAGCGAAGAACAGTAGCGCCTTTAATTCTGCTATAAAATTTTTTGCAAAAGAGCTCAATGAATCTATCCTACTGAAAAATTTTAGTGGGAGCATTTTAATTTTGAAAAAAATTAACTACAGTCACATAGAACAGAAGGCTTAGAGCTCACTCACCATTTTGGGAGAAACTTTGAAAATATATATATTTAATTTAACCTGTTTGAAAGATTTGGAAAATATATTTCGAACAACAAAGATCCGAGAAGGTGCCAAATAAATTAACGGGCTTATGTTCAAAAAATAATAAAGACTGAATAGTTTTTGTTTCGACCATTGAACATGGGGAGGAACTTTATATTCGGGTGTGTTTAATTTTTTTCTTTTGGTTTTCCACGCAAAACCAGCTACCACAAACAATCATCGGACTGATGTGAGTGGCATATCTTATTAAAACCCTTTCAATCGTGATTCGAACGACATTAAATTGAAAAAAAAAATACGGTTTGAATTTTTTGATTTTTTGTCTTAATTCTAGCAAATAAAGCAAGCGAGCAAGCTTACAACAGCTTAATTAGGAAAATTTTAAAATTCAAGCCCTGAAAATTGAACTTTGAGCAAGTGAAATTGATTTTTGCAGTTTTTTAGCTACGTTCTGGAAACCAAAATTTCAAAAATTGGAAAATTTTCTTCAAAAATTTGAAAAAAGAAATTTTTTGAAATCTTTCGTTTTTTTTTGTTTTTCTAGTCAATTTTTTAAAAAACGTTTGAGTCCTAATTGCCTGTTTCACTATGAAAGCCAAATATGCCTAAAATATGGTTTTACATCAGACTTTTTTTATCACCCCCGCAGAAAAACTAATTTGAAAAAAAAGAGCTTTATCTTGTAGTTTTTTAAAGACTATGGTCGGAACATTCTATGGTACTTGCACAGTAACCGGTTATCCTTGTTTTGTTTTTGGTTTTATGATGAGTGGAATGTGTAATTTGAACTAAAACTAAACCACCAAATTTTTTTTTTGGATTTTGAATAAGTTTTGTCCTGTCGATATCGATAACAGGGCTAACTCGTTGAACAGTCTTGAAAATTTAGTACTTTCAAAGTAGTCATTGTAACTGAAAAAATCTGGTAAAACGTTAGAAATTATTCAAACATTGCAGATTGAATGTCTCTTAACTGTGTTCTTGCATTTATGCTCCCGTAAATTTTTCTGCTCCTGTAATTTTTTTCCTGTAAAATCCACCCCTTCTTCTCATCGAGGAATTACGGCGAAGCCTTTGAAGAATAGTTTTTTAAATTTAAAACTTAACGCTTTACAAACTAAAAAAATAGATTTCACATAAAGATGTAGTAAAATTAAAGGAGAAAACATTTGCTCCTTTTAACTTTCTTTTCTCCCGACAACGACAAACCAATCGCCCGGTCAAAAATCGGCTTGATTCCCTCTCGTGTTTTCGCAGAACATTCCAAATACGCGTCGGCTTTGATCTTCTCGGCTAATTGATTACCCATCTCGGGTGTTATGACCTCTTGCGGACTCAGCTCTCTCCTTCGGTCAATTTTGTTTCCAGCTAGAATAAAGTGGGTGTATTTGCTGAAGTGTTGCACTTCGGGATGCCATTTCCACTCTATATGGTCATATGCAGTTCTACTGTCGACGCCGAACACCAGGATAAAGCAGGTCGTGCCCGGGTACGCAATCGGCCGAGTACGGTCGTAGTCGTCTTGGCCTGCGGTGTCGTGGATTTGCACCTCAATTTTTTCGCCGTTCACTTCGACTCGGCAGTTGTATAAGTCGTAGACTGTTGGCACGTGGTCGTCTTCGAAGCTGTTCGTGGCGTACGAAGCGATCATTGAAGTTTTCCCGACTGCTCCGTCACCGACTACAACTATTTTCACCTTTTTCTCTTCGTACATTTTCCGCCAAATTTCTAAATATCTTTCCTCAAAAAATTGGTAATATTTTTTTATGCGTTAATAATGGAAGAAGCACTGTGAGCGCTGAATATTTTAATCTCAGCCTCTTGTTTCAATTTTTTGGCAAATTCCTTTCGATTTAAATTAACAAAACTTTGGATTTGTAAAATACCAAATAATAGCTAAAGACTGAATGTTTAATGTTGAATCACCATCGTCGAAGAATTATTCGCAAATTATTGAGCATTTGGAGCCAAACACTGTATCGTCTAAATGTTGTTTATTTAACATCAACTTGGGCAACATCGAAACTTTCTTCGTTGACAATTCAAATCGGATTTTAGGAGCTTATTTCTTGCAAACTATAGAAAGCTGAGGGTTAAAAGGCATGTTTGATACCATCAATAGCGACTAATTGATCTGTGCTAAAGTATTTTTTGAAAATATGTGATTAAGTAACATAACTCTTGCCTGTTCAATCAAGGAATACCAATAGATCTAAGATCCCGGTTGACAAAAAAGCGCTGCTGGTAAAGCAATGTTCATAACGAGGACGACCATTCAATTCATACGCCCAGAAAACAGTATGAAAATTTCTAGCACTATCATTTTATCCCAGCAATGCAAATGTATGGCTAGCATTCTCTCTATTGCATGAAAAATTTCTATCAAGTATATAAACAATTTTTTTCGAGTTTTGATTTCAGTTTGTGTTTTTGTTTTAAAACGCAATAAACAAGGAAATTCTAAAAAAAAAGAAAAGCTACAGATTACTTGGCGATACCTGCCAGACCAGCTGCGTTTGGATGTTTGCCATCTTAAACTTAGCTAATGTGTTGAGTTTCACACAGAGTTAAAACAAAAAAAAAACATAATTTTTGGGTACAGCTGGAGATTTTTTGTGTTTTAAAATTTCAGCGGTTGAAAACCGTGGCATGTTTGGTTTGCGATATTTGAATTTCTTTTACAATACAAAAGCCAAAATGTATAATTTTGACCTTCGAAAAAAAATTCCGAGAAATTTCTGTTTTTTTTTGTGTGTTAAAAGACAAGCCGTGTAAGTTTTTTCAGCAAGCCCTGTAAGTTTTTTAAAACAGAACGTACTACACGAAATTAAACTGAGATACCCGATTCTCAAGATACACCCAGTGGAGAAAAGGATAAAAGACGTATACTGCGGATTCACCAACGAAACTATCAATATCTTGGGAAAGATAATTGTCAGAACACAGTCCAATTTTTTTCGTGTCTCGGATAACTTATAGTCTAAACAAATTCGCATGCAAGGCTTCCTTTTCGGCTTGTGCATAAGAGTATTTTTAAGATCTTCGACAAATGAAGCGACATAGGTATATAAAGAAAGAGATTCTCGTTTGCTGAATAACTTACTTCATTACTTTTTCTCAAGCTTATTAACTATCGATGTTAAAAACCAACATATTGAGAAACTATCGATGTTAAAAACTAACAGAAATCATAGCAGGATCAAAGGCGCCTGAAAACGGGCTGCAAAATTCCACGGCATTCTCGCAATAAGGTTTCATTTGGTTGTAAATGTAGTAAATTTTACAGTGAATAGAACCTACATTGAAAACAATTTATTATGATTTTTGTTAAGTATCATTTACTTTTTTCAAATATTGTCGTTGTCGTTTTATGCAGGATAAATTGTGTTACGCAAACATTACACAAAACTTCCAAAGAAAGACAAAAACACGAAATCAAATAAAATTTCGAAAACTTTTTTGCTGAATTTTTTTTTGCAGAAAAAACTTCAAAACAAATTAACTGAAAAAAAATTTTGAGGGCTTGAATCAAAGTTTTAGTGGCTCCTTCTACAATAATCTAATCTAAAAGTCGAAACTTTCAAATCGGTTTTTAGGGACACTTTTAAAATAATTTGGAAATTTTTCAATGTCATTGAAACTACGACTGAAAGGGCTTTAAAATGATATATCACTCAATCAACCCGTCCTAATAAGTTGTTGTGGTAGCTTATTCGGCGTCGAACAAAAAAAGACTAATACACCTGAACACAAAACTCTTCCCCAATATCACTGGTCAGATTAAATTTAAACTACTTGGCAAGAAGTGCTGGCTGTAGGAAGCAGCATTTTGATTTTTTTTTAAATTGCCATAGAAGAAGCGCTCATTTCTATCGCCATTTAGAGTTCTCTTGCTCTAATCTGCAAAAAAAAATGTTTTCCTGCCGTGTTTTTAGCTAGCTGATCCTGCACGCTCCACATTTTATTGATAACCAGATGAACAAAAATTTATATATTTTTGTTTGGTAATAGAAAATTTGGTGCATTTTTCTCATTTTCATCCTCACAGTCAATTCCCATTTTCATTTGAAAAAATGTTAAAATTTTTGAATAAAAATTTTTTTTTTAATTTGATAGCTCAAAATTGAAAAACCATCAAAACTGATTTCGGGCATATTTCAGGCAGTTAGCAATTTGAAGCTGAACATTTATCCTCATTTCTATAACTGCCCAAATATGGGGGACCTTAAGTTATTGGGTTTCTCAATAAAACTGCAAATTTACTCTAATCAACTATGCTTTAGCATAGTAAACGAAAAAAAACAACGATAGTTCAACACTTATCATATCTATCACTTTTGAATAAATCATTTTCAAGGAAAAAAAAAGAAACGAATCAAACCAGCCGCCTAACAGAATTGTAATATTCATAGATTGACAGATAAAATAAAAAAAAAACTAAAACTCCTTATTTTCACGGAACTGATTTTGAGAACAAAAAACCTGATGAACATTTTTTGGACAATTGTTTTTTATAAATTTAACTCAAAAAATGCTAGTCATACAATTTCCATACACGGAATTGTATGACTAGCTTTTTCTGTGTGTGGCGGTCAACGCGGGTAACTCTTTTACAACTTTTTTTACTATTTATATTTAGGTTCGTAGATGAAGACGTCTTTGAGAAGCTGTTGATTGAATCTGGCCTAGAAAACTTCCTGTTATGCGACTTGTACAATCGGCTAGAGGAAGATGTCATGCGAGGAACCAAAGACCACGTCGTGTCTAAAGAGGGACGAGTGGATGCTGAGATCCTGTGGCAGCTGACTCTTAGAATAGCAGTCGATTTAGCCGAAAGCTGCTCCATTTTTTCAACCATCACTCTGGTGTTGCTTTTGGCCGAAGTTAGATACCTTCTGTGAGTCAGGGGAAAATATACAGCTCAAAAGTCAAGTTAAAACTTAACCGACCGCCATAACAACCCCCCACCCCCGCACCCATTCACCCTTCGATTCTGGTTGCAAAATTTTTCCAATAAGTCGCCCTTTGTTATAATTTTACATCAATTTGACATCAGTTTTTGGCTGGTCAACATCAAAAATTTTTCAAAGGCGCCTTTGGTGCCATTATAACTAAATTTGAGGGAGAGCGCGCGCCGAAAAACTTTTTCTAGTTTTTTTGAAAAGTACTCGGAACGTCATTTTATCATGTTTTTTTTTAATAAAAAAAATTTGACTTCGGAAAAATTTGAATTCGGAAAAATAGTCGACTTGAAAAAATACAAGGTAGAAAAAATAAAAGGTAGACCTAATTAGAGACCACAGCTAAAAAATATATAGAGAATCTGTTTGCTACATTATGTTTTGCAGTTCCTGGGCCGAAATTGGAACCCGAAACAAAATTGTGATGCTGAAATAAAAGTTGGTTGAAATCGCTAGGTATTAATAAATATATTGTAGACAAAATGGATGCTTGTATTATTGAAGAAAATTTACTTTATGGAAAAGGAAAAACTAGCGAATCAGGACATGGTACTGAATCTAAGAGTGAAAACCAGTCGATTGATGAAACAAACCCCGATGTTTGGAGAAAAAAATCAACAAATATTTAGAAAAAAAATTGAGTAATTTTAGGTCCAGTAGAGGGGAAGTAATGGAGGAGAATGTGAGCATGGGTAGGAAGATGGAACAGATGCGTGAACACATTGAGCACATAGTGGAGGATGGGAGGGGACTGGAACAGTCGATGGAAGAAGAAACTGCCAAAAAAATAAGGTGAAAAAATCCAAGCTCCAAATTCATCATGACTGCGAATTAAGATCGACAGACAATAAATAAAAACATCTTAAACCCTGCAAAATCAACATTTTTTGTTAAAAAAAACTTTGCTTCTAAGTTGCTTTGTTCAAACATTCGACAAAATTGGCACAATAACCATCCAATTGACAAAAAAAACAATCATTTATTTTACAATTTTTAGTTTTCCCTATACTTGTTCACACCACTCTAAGAGAGGTGAGTATGTTGGGTTTTTCCTGTGCGATTTTACCTTCCTCAAAGAAAATTATTGGAGGTCAAAGAAAATTATTGGAGGTCAATTGAAATATCATATAAAAGAAGTTTCTGTCTTGATTTGGAATCCATAAATTTAAAAAATTTCTCTCAGTGTCGAAAAAATTGGTAAGACTTTTTAGCTATTAAGACTCAAAAATGTATCGTTTCATGTTCTTTTTTTAAAACCAATTTATGGTTCCTTGTTTCTAGTTCCTGTTTTTACTTAACTACGACAAAATTTGTAAAACAAAGTTTTTAGTATTTTAATTGATCTGAACATTAATTGAAATATCAGAAAATACCCAAAAAATGGGAACAAAAAATCAAAAATATGTTTAAAACATGACTTCATCTGAACATTGAATAAATTTGGTTACAGCAGCGTTGCTCAATTTGTACGAATTTAAATTCGACGAGCACTCAAACTTTTTCTACTTTCTGTGTTATAATCGCTGATGATTATAGTTTTCAAAGTTGAATTAATAAACACGCACATTTTTACGTCGAGAGTTTCTTTCTCTATGGTTTGCTATCAAACAAGTAGCTTTTGCTTAGAATTTAATCAGTCAAAAAAATCAATAGCTCTCGAATGCATTTTCTTTAAACTAGATTACTGGAAAAATATTACTGCGATCAACTAAAGAAGCAAGAAGAGGAGTTCCAGGAATCGACGTGTTCTCTGAAGCAGTTTTGGCTGGAGTCGCAAAAGCAACAAGAAGAAGAAATTTCCAGAGCCCATTTGAAGCTTACCAAAAGCAACCAAGCTGTGAAAAGCTTGCAAAAGGTAAAGATCTATCTGTTTGATAGGAAGGCTGAAATTGTTTAATTTTAGGTATGCTTTTAGGTAATTTTGAAAAATATAAAAACCATAAAAGTTTCAGAACTGCAGGCAAAGTTTTAAAAAAGTTTTCGTAATTACTTTGAATAACAATTTTTCAGTTTTTTTTTCAACATTTTTTCACTTCACTTTTTGTTCAATCTAAACTCAATTTCAGAAAAACACGTTTGAAATTTCCAATGTTGTTCGTTCTGTCCGGTTAATTTAAATCAGCACTGTGTTCAACAAGAATGCTCGTATATCGGGGCAAAGCCCTGAATGTTCCGACTGTCTCTAATAGTTTTGGCGAAGAAATTATTCGAAAACGATAGATTTTGGACAATATCGAAGATCGAGTGTGCAAATATTAGTCGTACAAAATTAATACGATCGATTAGCTAGCCTCAATTTAAATTGGAGCGATTTTGCTGTGCGGGATATTTTGCCACGCATAAATAATTCGCATTACTTTTTAAGCATTACGAAAAAAAAATTCAAAGCGCGCATAAATTAGTCCGGAGCATGACCGAATTGGCTATTTTCAAACTACCAGAACTTTACGATCAGAGGTACAATATTTTCTGATTCAAGGAGTTGATGTTTTCAATGGCGTATAAAAATTGTTGTTAAATACTATTACTTCTATCCCCGATTTAGTCGGAACGAAAACGCGAGTAAATCTCTCTTCTTGTTTTAATCTATAGTAATAAATGTGAATTTAATCAATATGCAGAAGCTCAAATGTTGATTATATGTTGATTGTTTTTTTTATAGTCTAGTTTTAGCAGAAACTTCCTGAAGAATTACAAATTTTCGCAAGACTACTTATATAAGGGCAAATCCCTGAATGTTCTGACTGGTTTTTAAGGTCTATGGAGCAAAAATCAACGTGAAAAATTTAAATGTAATAAAATAAAATGAACAAAAAAAATTAAACTTGTGATTTTTTTTTGAAATCATCAACCCACTCGCCATATAAAAGACAAAGTGATAAATTTAGCTCCTAGCTACAAATCAATTGTGGCAAATAAGCTTCCTTCAACCAAATTGGAACAATTTCTAAGACGGATTAAGTCGGTTACGTAGCACTATTTAGACAACTGCGAATTCAGACTTATCAGTAAGCAGACAAATACTGTATTAAACATCAGAATCGAGACAAAGAAGAAATGAATAAACAATAATTATTAATTTCGCAAGTTTGCTTTCCCATCTCGACTCTGGTCGGTTAATGTAATATTTATCTGCTTACCGACAAGTATGAATACGCGGTTGTCTAAATAAAGACCGCAATCCGATTAAATCTCTGCTTACCGCTAATAGCGCGAAATATATCGCTCGTTAATTGTCCCAAAACGGCAAAAATGGCAATCCTTAAAACCCCATAACTTTACAAAAAAATGATCACAGGAAATGATATTTAAAAAATTCCGTAAAAAAGCTAGCTAAAAATTGACATTTGTCTGAAGAAAAAAACCCACCCCGAGCACAAATAATTCGTTACTTTTGTTACGAAAGTCGGAACAAAAAACAAAAATTTGCTTAAAAACAACTTTAACTGCTGCACATTTTTGAAAACATTCTCCGAGTCAAGTTGAAGAGTAGACATTCAAACTCCAAAATTGGCAAATTTAATTACAAAAATTAGAAACAGCCACAGTGTTCCGAAGGTTCTGACCTCAGTTAGTGTTGCAATGAAGGCGAAAAGAAATAATCTTTTTTTCTCTACTTTTTTTTTCTATATTTTGACATTTTAAAGCTAGCCACGACAAAAGTACCAAGTTAGCGAAATCAAAAAGACCAAAATATTGATGGAATCAGTTCTTGCTAATATGATAGAATTAGAATACTGAAACGGACGAGAGTTTCAACGGACTGAGTGGAAAAGGACACAAAAAATTAAAATACTGAAACACACAAGAATGCACTTTAAGCTCATAACAAAAATCTATTCAACCGAATTGTCGGATTTGCCTACGAGATTTCGAGAGCAACGAAGAGTTTTGTGATTGATGTTTTTTACCAATTGTTCGCCTAAACTTTTCTTCAATATGACAATGTGTTCGAGATATATTTTGAATCTCTTTATAACTAGTTTATTTGAAAATTTAACTAAACGGTTTTTATGTTTCAGGTCATCGATAGCAAAGAAGAAAAACTACGTTGTTTAGAGCTGAAACTCGGCCGTTTTTGCATAAAGGTAGCTAAATTTTCTAAATAATAACTATCCTATTCTGTTCTCATTAATAACAGTTGCGTTCTCTGGTGGTTATGTATAAATCAGTTCAAACCTTCTTGAAGCCTCTCATATCTCCACCTCGGGACACAACTAGAAGGCACAGAACAATTTCAGATCAGGTTCCTATATCCGGTTGAGCTCTGTAAGATGCCTGAATTAAATCGTCATTTTTATGATATTGTCTTAATAATAGAACACAGACTACAGAGCATCAGAAAAATAATCGCCCAAGAAACAACAGGTAGAGCTTTTTCATGTTAAAACTTTACATGCACAACTAAGCAATAATTATCCAAATTAAATAAAGTAGACAAATCACTTCATTTAAGAGGGCAGAGGGAAAACTTTTACGCTCTTCATTAAAAGTTTTCTATTTTTTTGTCTAATTTTTTGATCCAAACGCGGTACTGGATTTAATTTTTCATATGAAAATTACAAACTCATTTAACTGAGACAGAATGTTCTCTTTCAGAATGAATTGGATAAATTATTATGACACACATGTTACAAGTAATCTTTATTTGTGGTTAGTTAGTTTTTTCCATCTCTACTTTGTGGCGCTAGCAAAACTTGGACCAATTTTTCCATTCTTCATAAAATGGTAAGTGTGAAAAAAATTGCAGTGTCACTTTCAGTAGCAGATAGCCAAAAAGAGACTGATAATGTTTATTCTTCTGCACATATGTTGAAAACTGTTATCACACCAAATGTGTAACGTCAACATTTTCCACGCTTTTATAATGACAAGGAAACATTCAATTTTAATTTTTTATCTAATTCAAATTGACGATAATTTGTTAATTTAAAAATCGATCATTTAAACCAAAACCATTTTGAAACTGTCATTAATGAAATCCTAAAATTATTCCATTGGTAAAAACTAAATTTTGGAGTTTCGAGCATGTTTTCTTTTTTCCAGAAGAAGAAAGAAGAGGAAGAAAAGGAGACGAAGGAGTCCGACTCGTCTGAACCGGAATCGAAGAAAAATCCTCCCCCTCTTGTGACACAGCGAACACTGAGCCCTGTTATCATCGGAGACGACGAAGAAGCGCCAAAAGAACAAGAAGGTAGCAAGTTGAAGAAAAACTAACTTGAAGCGCCCGGGAACTCCGATTCTTAAAATTTTTTTATTCGGGTGTTTCCACTTATAGCCCCCAGTAAGTTGAAGATGACCCTCGAAAAGCAAAAATACATAATACAAAAATCGTTGCTTGTTGCAACTTTTTTGCTACCAGGCCAGGCTGGGTGGGTGGGGGCGGGAGGATTATATATTTTTATGGGAATGACCCTATATAACCTTATTCTAAAAAAAAGTTTTTGGACATCCAACAGAATTTATAAGGGCGCCATAAATTTTCAGCAACCTAAGCTGACAAAAAATATTCTAACGTTTTTTAGAGTGCAGTTTTCTCAGAAATTGATTTTCCTGAAGCTAATTTATCTATTGACATTAGAAATAAACGATGGCCTATTATTACCCGTAGAACGCCTGATATTTTTCAAGAACAGATTTCTTCTTCCAAGTCAAAAATGACATCTCTGACGAAAATATCTGATCAATTCACTTTATTTTTCGATGAAATCCAGAAACGCCGAGTGTAAATAACGCAGAAGTGGACAGACTGCAGGCCGAGAAAGATCAAATGAGAGAAGAAATGACATCTCAGATAGCGAAACTCAAAGAAGAGAATTCATTATTACGAAGCGAACGAGAGAAGGAAAATGAGAAACTCAGAGAAGTTTGTTTGCATTGTGTCCTTGAAAAGATGAAAAAAAATTAATGCTTGGTGTGTTTTTTTAACCAGTCAATTTTCGGCGATCGAAATATTAGTTTTTAACAAAAAATTTATGACCAATTGAAGATATCGACTCTCTGAATTCAGATTCAAAATTATATTTTACCTCTGATCAATTTTTTGAAAATTGTCCATTTGGCCATGCTCTGGACTAATTTAAGAGCACTTTGAAGATTTTATCCATAATGTTGAAAACGTAACGCGACTTTTTTCATGCGTGGCAAATTATCCTGCAGAACAAAGTCGTTCCAATTTGGATTGAGACTAGCTAATCGGTCGTATTAATGTCGCACGTCTCAAATTTTCTACTTAATCTTTGTCACAAAGTTGGTACATTATTTCTGTTCAAGTGGTTGATATTCAAAGAAAACAGCCTATTCAAATCTACCCTATGCAAATCTACCCTAAGTTTATCTACTCTATGTTCTATAAAGTGTTCAATTGCCAAGGATAACTTAGCTGACTATCGCGGGTCAAGGTCGCCGGTGGGCGCGCTATGCGGGCGCAATTATTGGCTCTAGTTTTCGTTTAGAGTCCTACCCTCTGCAGGCAAGCACGTCTCATGTTGACGCGACTGCAGTGATCTTTTTTTTTGATTTTATCGCTCCCTCTTAAATTAGGCGAAGGGTAGATTGGCATATAGTAATAATTAGGATAGATTGGAATGGTGTAGATCGTCCTGCTACCAAAGTAATAATTAGACCAAATAGCATGCCTCTATTCAATTCGGAACGATTTCCAAGAAGGATTAAATCTCCGCTTAAGCGTTAATAGCACGAATAATATCGCGCGCTAATTATCCTAAATTGGTCAAAATAGCAATAGTTAAAACAAACTTTTTGAAAAAATTATCACAGGTGAAATATCTTTTTAAATATGAGCTGAGGGTAATAATATTTTTGCCAAAGGTTTTTGATTAAGAAGTCGAAATTTGTCTGGATAAAAAAACCACGCTGAGCACAAATGTTCCGTCACTTTCTCCAAAATATGGAACAAAAAGACTGTTTGTCCTAGGGCAAAGATTTTAAAGCTAGCTCCGACTATACTCCTCAAGGAAATATAGTTAATGACTTCGAGAAAATTGATTACAAACGTTGAAAACACATAAATATTCAATTAAATGTTTCAAAATTGGAAAAATATATTTTAAATTTTTTGTTTTTTCTTTGTTTCTTAGCTTCTTTCATTTCCTCATTACATTATCAGGAATATGAAAAGAAGCTCATTGACAAAGATGCAGTGTTCCGCAAAGAAAAGGACGAGGCTACGCGACGCTTCGCACAGGAGAAGCGAGATCTGGAGCGGGGCTTGAGCGTAGACATGGAGCGTCAACTAGCGGCATTCCAAGAAAAAAAGAGGGAGCTTGAAGAAAAGATGGAATACGAAAAAGCGGAGTTGTGTCACACTTTTCAGATGGTAAAAAAATAAAGATGGTTCTTCATTTTCTATTCAAAATACATTTTGATTTGCTTAAGTTCAGGGGCGGATCTAAGATTTTTAGGTCGACCAAATTGATTTTCTGAGTTCCCAAATCACTATAAATGAACCTATATTGACCAAGTTTTCAGCGCCTCAGGGAATTTTTTGAAAAAACAGGCCAAAAACTTACGCGTATTCAAAAATTCGCCCGGGGGAGGGGGGTACATCAATTTCATGAAATGCGTATGTTTCAGAAGTGTAAAAAGGTAAACCCTAAACTACAATATAGTTAATAAAAATTCATTATAATCAAGTTATTAGCGCTACACTCACATCGCTTTACGTCGCAATCATCATAAAAACCTCTGCATGTGGATTATTACGACCGCTCTAATTAAGGGTGTTAAAAAACAAAAAAATTAATTTTTTTTTAATTATAACTTTTATTTGGACCCCTAAATGTTCTGTAGTTTTTTAAGTAGTGGCGATTAAATAAGCTAATTAGCTATAATAAAGTGGAGAGAGTGGGCCAAAATAACTGAAAATACGCCAAAAATAACGAATTCAGAACAAAAAGTTAGTCTTTCCGCTGAGAAAACTTCTGTGACAATTTTTTTTGAAAATCAAAATTCTTCAACTCAGGGCTTTGACGCAAAAATGATGAAGGATGGTTTTCACCGTGTTCAGGGGCGGATTTAGGGGGGGGGGGGACGCCCCCCTTCTCCTCAGGGATTCGACCCCCTGCCGAACCAAAGGGCCCCCCCTTGGTACTTTTTAAGAAATCCACTTTTGGCCGACCGACCCTAAAATTTTTCCAAAGGCGCCTTCAGCGCCAATATATACTAACTTTGAGGGGAGCGCGCGCCAGAAAAATGCTATTTTTTTGTCAAAATGTTACAAAAAGTGCCCAAAAACGGCTTTTTTGACCTGTTTTTTCAAAAAAACTTGCCTGCGGCGCAGAAAATTTGGCCAAAACAGCGTCTTTTTAGTGCTCTAGGACAGCTCTTACGGGATTGAGTGGAAGAAAAATGTTGTCACAAATGTTCAAGCTTATATTTTCAATAAAGTAGTTATAATTTAGAAGGCTGCTCGAACGCTTGTAATCAATTGGCCCATTTTGGGAAGTCTTAGTTTGAAATTGATTCGTTTTTGATACCATCAATAGTTACACGTTGAACATGCGTAGTAGCATGTAGATGTTAGAGAACCTAGTACTATTCACTGCTGTCTTTTGTGAAATTGGCGAGTTTTTTTGCCAGGAGCGTTCTGATATGGTGAGCAGTCAGAAGAAGGAGATCGAAAAAATGAAGGTGATGTTTGAGGCCAAGATGATGGAACTGTCGGCTGAAAATGACAAACTGAAGGAACAGCTCGACCAGGTAGTGCTACCTCTAAACTCAAATTTCAGAAAACAAATTACGAAATACATAGAAATTCCCATATTTGTTTTTTATACTTTTGAGCTCGAGGTATCAATAGTTTCATACTGTAAAAAAGAATTCCGTCAAAGGCTGATAGGTATAAAAACGAAATTGGTCGCGCCAATATTCCCTCACTTTCTTCCACATATTTTTGTCCCGACCATTGAAAATGGTGAGGAACTTTGCATTCGGGTCTGTTTTAGTTTTTTGTTTGTAGTTTCCACGCAAAATCAGTTACCACAAATAATAATCAGACTGGGTTGTGTGATATACCATATTAAAGCCTGTTTAGTCGTAGTTCGAACCACATAAAAAAATTTCCAAAAAACTTTTGTATGGTTAAGAAAAACCGGTTTTAAATTTTTGTTTTTTCGTCTTAATTTGAGCGAATAAAGCAAGCCAGCAGGCTTACAACAGCTGAATTATGCCTATTTCAAGACCTTAAAACTTAATTTTAGGCAAGTAAACTAGTTTTTGGAGTTTTTTAGCTTCTTTTTAGGAACCAAAAATTTTTTTAATTTTCTTTTAGTTTACTAGCCATTTTTCTACAAAATATGTTGTCCAATTTGCCTACATTTCTATGACTGTCTAATATGCCTAAAAATATATTATACCTCAGATCTTTTTATCACACCAAGCAGAAAAAGCACACTGATTCGGAACGAAAAGTTTCTCAACCGCAGTTTTTTACAGACGATGATCGGAACATTCTGTGCTTCTTGCACAGTAACCGGCTATCCTTGTTTATATTGTTTATTTGGTTGGAAACAATAATTTGCCATTTTTTGTCCCCTGTTTGTAGAGGCAGGAAGTAGTTTCGTGCTAAGAAGTCGTTGCGTGGCTACAAAAAATGACGCCAAAAACAGAAATGCTTACTCTAGTTATAGGTCAAACTGTTGAAAACATTTTAATTATTTGCGTTAGTCCATATAGAAATAATTCTGAAATGCTTTAAAAAAGTTGGTGAGTTTCGACGTGATTTTATTAAAAATATCAGGCCGAAGCCAGAGCCGAAGCCGAAGCCAAGGCCGAAGCGGTATAAAAGGCCGAAGACTTCCCCTTATTTGGCATTGAATAGTTTTTGGTAATTAAATAATAAAAAAAGTTTAAAATTTTGAAAAAAAATCAACAATAAAATGCAAGAATTTGAGTCGTACAATATCATTACGACCAATAGCTTGCCTCAAATCAATTCGATATTTCGATTGCTGGATAATTCGACACGCATAAATAATTTGTGCTGCACTTTCAGCATCATGAGAAAATCTTCACTCGCAAAAATTAGTCCGCAGCATAGCCAAAGTGGTTTTTTTGAGTCCCCTAGAGCTTTATAAAAAGTAGGAGTTAAACATCCCAGAGAAACAGCATCTTTAATGGAGTAGAACTTTTTTTTCTTAAAAATTATGATTTCAATTGCCAAAGTTTGACTGAACGAAAGTTGGAGAAACAAGACTAATCGTATCTCACGAATAAAAACCCTGACGTAAAACCAACTTAAAAGTACAAGTTTTTAGTCTAAAAATTTGTAAAATAATTGCAAGAAAATATATATATTTTTCATTTTTCTTCAAATTAGTCTAGTTTTTCTGCGTGGTGAGATAAAATGATCTGACGTAAAACTATAATCTAGGCAGATTCGACGATCATAGAGTTAAGAAAAATGACTAGAAAAACAAACGAAAACATAGGAAAATTTTTTTAAAAGCTTTTTTTCAAAATGGCATTTAAGATCTCCAAAAACTAGTTTAACTCGAATAAAAGTAAAATAAGTCAAAAATAGTCTACTGCAACGGGCCTATATTGAGCATTACTCGCTGGAATTTAGACCAGTTTTTTAGACCAGTTTTTCTCGACACTAGAAAAAAATTTTGATAGTTTTTAATGTGCTATAAAATCGCGACTGAAAGGGTTTTATTATGATATATCACTCAACCAAGTCCGAAGATTATCTGTTGTACCTGATTTTGCGTGGAAAATAAAAAGAAAAAAATTGAAACACACACTAATACAAAGTTCCTGCCCCTTTTCGATGGTCGGAACAATTAGTTTTTAATGAGTCAGTCTTCTAACTGATTCCGGAATACACCTATAAATTGCGGAAAAACAGATGCGCGATAGTCAACTACTTGTTTTTTTTGGCTGATTAAAAAACCACCCCAAACATCAAAACTCCGTCAGTTTCTTCGAAAGTCGGAACAATTATGTGTCAATCAGGAGCGGATTTAGGGGGGGGCTGGACGCCTTTTTCTTTTTCCTCAGGGATTCGACCCCCTGCCGACCCAAAGCCGTCTCCCCTTTGGTACTTTTAAGAAATCCAGTTTTGGCCGACCAAATTTAAAATTTTTGGCGCCAATATATACTAATTTTGAGGGGCGAGCCTTTTTTGGCCTATTTTTTTCAAAAATTTGCCTGCGGCGCAAATTTTGGCCCAAATAGGAATAAAACAGTGCTTTAGAGCTCGAAAAATTAATTTGGTCGACCTAAAAAAAAAGGTAAACAAAATTTTAAAAATTTCGAAAGTTTTTTTGAAAATCCGCCCCTCCCTCGAGAAAATCCTAGATCCACCCCTGGTGTCAATAGATAGGAAATATACCACTTTGTTGTTTAAATTGGGTGTGAAGGAAGATAAATTAAAACCAATTGTATAGCTATAAAAAAATTATTTGAGATACAAAATTTGAATCAAAATATAATAATCTGACAACATCGGACATTTTTTAAATAGACTATTTCCTGAGTTGAAGTATGCCCTATAAAAATCTGTAACTTATCGCAGGGGCGAATTTAGAGGGGGAGGGGCGGGGGCGGGGGGTTGGGGAGAGCGGACACTCTTTTCTACCTCCTCCCCCTTCCTCAGGGGTTCGACCATGAAAATCCGCCCCCCCCCCCCCTCGAGAAAATCCTATATCCGCCGTTGACTTATCGTATTGTTTTGCTAAATTATTACTTCCGATTTTTCTGAACTGCAGGTGGAAGACAAGTTCAAAATGTTGCGTATTGAGACCGAGAAGAAGGGGTCAGGGTCAGGCGGCGGCAAAAGGGGAGGGGCCAAAGGGGAGCCTGAAATACCCCCCGCTGTGCAAGTGGAACTGGTTGACCTCTCGAAACAGGTATGTCACTCAGTACTTTTGAAGCGCTAAAAAACTTCAGTTGTGCAAAAATCAACATTTCAAATCAAAAATCAACATTTTTTCACACCAAAAACCCTAGATAGGATTTTGAATAACAATTTTAAGTAGTATTGTATCGTGTCCCGGATCCTAAGGGGGGGGGGGGGGTCCTTTTTAAGGGGGGGGGGTCCTTTTTAAGGGGGGGGGGGGTCCTCACGTAAAGCAAAATCCTAGGAAAGGGGTCCTTAATTTTTTGGAGGACCCCTATCCTAGGATTTTGTAAACGAAAGAAATTTTCCACCCAAAAAGCAGAAGACCCCCTGCTTAGGATCTTGCTAAGTTTAGCTTAACAACAAGGGACACGATACAAAATTCTTTCTAATTCCAATTTTTGGGGTCCTAATTATTGGTCCTGGTTAATTATATGAATCATATTAATTGTTATATTTGTTTCGGGCAAATGAACTTTCGACCTAGTTGAAATTTGTTAGTGAACGGGGAATTGACTTTTATGGTATATAATAAAAATGCGCCGGCCAATTTGGCAGCGTAGCTTAACTGTTGGCAGCAGTAAACTAATTCCTTAACTTGACCTAAATTTTATGGTGAAAAGGCAATAAATTGAAATTACTCTCAAAAGGCGGCGGCCGTTTCTGGGCAAAATATACCAAATGATAAATTTGACAAATTTTGAATTAAGAAAAATGAAATTAGAGAGAACTTGGTGTACTGAAGATATTGATAATGAACATTTACAATAAAGAGTGTTTTCAACCGCAGAAAAAAACTCATTTTTCAAATTTAGTAATGAACGCTACGTCGTCTTCCTCGAAATGGCAAAGGAAATTTCAAAGAAAGAATACGAGTTAATTTTCAAAGAACAATTTTATTTGAGTGAGCTTCAACAAATCTCTTGGTGCATTTCTACAAAACAACAGTATGGTACTGTGAGCGATTTGAATTTTGCTGATTATGAAAACGTATTCGACTATTCGTTTGATTTTACCTCAAAAAGGGTTGATAAAGACTTGGAGAGAAAAATCCGTCTATGTTTCAACAAGCTATCAAAATACAAAAAACTCCCGGTGGTTTATTTAATTATTTACCACCGTTATCTTAATGAGATTAAATGGTATTTGCAAGGTCACTTTTATTTCCACTGGCTTGAAATTCAGCAGGTTGGAGAGGTGTTGGAAAAAATAAATATTGAAACTGCAAAAAAGCAGAGTAACTCCTATTGATTTGAAAATAATTCACGAAATTTATACGTCTTTGAAACAAACTTATCCTGATAATTCTAACCGACGCAACTATTTTCTAGCTGCATGTTCTCTGTTTTTTGTTAGTTCTGATAACTTTAACTACGACATTTTAATTAAGTTGAGACCTTATGGTGGCTTGATTGGTATTGATAACTCTTCCTTGGACAAATACTTGCAAAATTCCAAAATTTTACGATTGCACGCTATTTTGCACGATGCGGCCCGATTTATACACGAATTTTATCAACAGGGTCCCACGTACTGTTACATGTTGCCCTGGAACTGTAACAACAGCTTATTGGGACATTTGAGTGGAATAGCGTTCTGCCTTTTCATTAAGTTGAAAAAACCAGAAGTTTATCATTTACTAGAATGCTAGGCGAGAGATCAGTTGTGCTTGACGTGGAAGGCTTTCGTTACAAGAAAAACGCCTTTGTGGTTAAAGAATTAGCAATAACAACTTCAGACTACAGCGATCGACTCATTTTCCTACCTCCAGTGAACTTCAATATACTAGCAAAGCTTGAACAAAAAGCTTACAACTGGTTAACAAATTATTTACACGGTCTCCATTGGGAAAACGGTGATTATCTTTATATAAACTTGAATCAAATACTTCAAAGTTTTGTGCTGAGAAATCCCGGTGCCGTTTTTTACGCTAAAGGAAAAGAAAAGACAGAATTTTTGGCCAAGTACTTGGACCGAAAGATTGAAAACCTAGATGATTTGGGCTGTCCTCGGGTTGAAAACTTATATTTTAAAAATTATCCAAGTTGCAATAAACATATTCCACATTACAACTCCAGGAATCATTGTGCCCTGAAGAAAACCAAGGTTTTTTATGATTGGTTGAAAAATGAACAACAGCGAGAGATCAGCGAAAGTGGAGTTATACCTATCACCAAATTCAATGCTTTGTGCGTGGATGACTCCAGAGGGTGATATTAAAATTTCATTAACGAGAATAGAGCGTATTGATTGCAGTGGCCAAATTGTTCAGAGGAAGGAGCAAATAATAATTTCCGAAGAAGAGTTGTCTACGTTGAAGAGGTTTTTTCCAGTTATTGATCAATTTGTATACTTCCAGAGATTCAAGTTTATCAGAAATGTTAGCCAGCAAGCGAGGAGTATATCTTCCCGAACTAGTCTTAGTACCCAAACGTCAGCCAGGAGTTCAGATGGATCTAAAAAGCAGTGAATTGCCAGAAGAGATTAAGACGATTGTGAAAGAGGATACTGTGAAGAAAATAATGTACTACAAAAAAACTGCAAATATCCCAGCAAACTTTGTTTTAGAAATGCATGACATAAATGATAGAGATTTCACACGTTATAAAATTTTTTACTGCTCTCAAAAGTAATTTAATTTTTTACAAGCTTCATTCACAGAGAGAAAGAGTCTAACACAGTCTGTAGAATAAATAGTTTCTCAAATGTCAGAAGCAACAACAGCAGTAGATGAACCTGACGCAACATTAGTAACAGAGTTTGTTTATAACGAGAAAAACAGTGAAAAAAATCATGGAAGTTTTGTAACAATGTAACTTTGCCAAGGTCTGAAGTAGTTTTTGTTGCGCAAATGGTAGTAATTCTAATTTTACTAACTTTCTGCATTCTCAAACTTTCTTTCACTAAATTAAGTTGCGAAGAAACGTCAGTTTGGTTCTCGATTTTATCAGGCTTGGTTGGTTACGTACTACCAAACCCAAGAATATGAATAAAGTGATTGATACTTCGACAAGAATTTTTATGGCGATAGTGGGACCTTCAGGATCCGGGAAAACTGAGTTAATTTTGAAACTTCTGATGGGAAATACTTTTTACCCTAAATTTGGAACCGTTCTATATCTTTACAAAGAGATGCAACCTGCATTCTCAGAAAAAGTGTCTTCTCGCGAGGTGAACGTGGAGTTCATGAAATTCGACGGATTCGAATCTGTGAGAAAATTAGAAAATGTTCTTCTAGTTTTCGATGATTCATGTGAAGACATCTATAATGACAAGGAATTTGTTAGGTTAGCGACAGCGGGTAGACATAATGGGATAGATGTAATATATGTTAAGCATAACTTGTTTCAACAAAGTCGATGGTCGCGTACGATTGATTTGAACACTTCACACATCATTCTGTTCAAATCGCCTCGCGACGTTCAGCAACTAGATCTTTTAGGAAGACAATTGAATGTATCAAAATTTTTGAGAAACTGTTACGAATTAGCTACCAGAGACTCTTTTGGACATCTTCTAATCGACTTGGACCCCCGTACATCAGATTGTTTGAGATATTGTTCAAATATCACACCACCTGGGCCAACAGTTTTTTATTTACCCTTATCTGAAGCAGAAACTACTCCAATCACAAATGAAAAAGAAAAACTTATCTATTCTGCGGCATATGGTACAACTGAAACCTGACCAGCTAAGAAGATTAATTAGAAAAACTTCAAATCGTGAGATCATAACACTTATTTGTGAATGTTTGCTCAATGTAGTCAATGGAAACGTACCCGTTAAAATCGCAAACATCGAACGATTCGAGACAGCATACAAATACTTAATAACTCCAAAAACCAGTGTTGTCAAAAGACGTGCGATTATTTTGAGTAAAGAAGGCTTCCATTTAGTTCGACAAATACTTTTTTATTGTTACAAGTACCTCACAACTTAATGATGACTGCTGAAGAATTCATTCTAATTCCGAAACACTTATATGTTAAAGAGCAGCCACATGCTGCACGTGTTCTTCATGATAATAATATTAAACATAAAAATGCTCAACTGTCCTATCTTAACCGGCTTAGACCCCAATTACCTCCACAAACTAGTAAGACTACTGCAACGAAGGAAACATTTACGGATAATGTTGAGCCCCAACAAGAACAGCTTAAACTGTTAACGGACGATGAAGAAGTACCGGTCGAACGTGTTAAAGACGAAATACTAGAAGAGAAACACAATAGACATACCGAAAGAATTTTAGGACAGTTACAAGTTTTAGAAGACAAAAAATTTGTTAGAGCAAAAACCGTACTTGAAATCATACAAAATTCAGAAAGAGTAACCATAAACCGTGACAATGAGGTGATATATGTAGATAAAGTACCAACAGGACTTAAAGCTACAATTTTTTTATACGACATACAACAACCAACGAAAAAATTACACAATCCGGCGTTCATTAACATTTTAACTGCTCTCAACTTGAATGAAAACCTGGTAATAAATCGAAATGCCAAACACGCGGTTCAGTCAGCGCCTATTAACGCTCAAGAGAAACAAGAACCCGGACTCTCAAGAACCCGCTCAACGTCGCCCACTTGGCAGGAAAAAAGTAGTGCAAACCTTAAGAGAAGTAAAAAACACAAACGAAAAAGTCTCAGCGGTAATAGAAAAACCAAAAACCAAAAACGTGAAAAAGAGTCAGAGAAGGCTCTGACTCATACGGAACGCCCCATAACGATTCAGATTCTCCAACGTCAGAAAAGACGAAGGCGCAAACAAAACAATGGGAAAATTACCAAGATTGAAGAAAAATTGTTGAAAACTAAATACAGTGACAAAGGTCCCGCGTTATTTGGTAGTGTGAACAACTTGATAAAAGCAAGCAATTTGTCGCGAAAGAAAGTTAAAAATTTCCTTCATACTGAACCTGCTTACACGAAATATCGAACTGTGATCCGAAAAACGCCGCGACTCAAGGTCATAGTTTACGATATCGACGAAATCTGGTCATTAGATCTGGCCTTTGTTGATAAACTTGCCCAGTACAACCATGATGTTAAGTATCTGCTTGTTGCAGTTGACTGCATGTCCCGCTATCTCAGAGTGCAACCCTTGAAATCAAAGTATGCTACTACAACAGCAGAAGCGTTCAAACTAATGATAACGACAAAACAACCGGAAAAAGTATGGGTGGACAAGGGCACAGAGTTTAAAGGGTCCTTCGAAGCATTATGTAAAAAGAAAGGCATAAACACATATAGCACAGAGAGCGAGAAAAAGTCCGCATTCGCTGAGAGAAAAATCCGTTCCTTGAAAAATCTTATTTATAAGTACTTGGAGGATAAATGGACTTACTCACACATTGACAAATTGCAAGATTTTGTCAATGCAATTAATTCGAGAACAAATCGTGTCACAAATCTTGCACCAAATAAAGTAACTAAAAAAGATGTTCCTCGCCTGATTTCATTAAGAGCAGAACAGTCTTTGAAGTTAGTTCGACGTCCAAAGCTTTATGTTGGTGATTATGTTAGACTTGCCAAAGTAGACATACGTTTTCGCAAGGGTTACAAACAATCGTTCACCGATGAAGTGTTTGAAGTTTTTGACATAAAAACACGAAATCCCCCAACATACAATTTGATTGATTCTACAAGAGAACCGATTGAGGGAAAATTTTACGAGTCTGAACTAATTCGCGTTCTGGAGAAGGACAATCATGACTGAGGGCACTTCCAACAGCCTTTTCACCCATAATGTTCCCCCTTCCTTCACAATTACCCTAGTTTCATCTGCATCAATGAACGTTTTTAAAGATAACACTCTGGTCAACTTCAGAAATCTCCTGAGTGAAGAAATAAATTTGCAAGGTGAATGGAGAGTAGCAGTTACAGAAATTACCTTCCCTACTCAGATAAACAACGTAACTGACAACAACATTGTGTACTACAAAAAAGATCGGGTTATAGCAAGCATGAAAGTTGAGAAAGACAAGATCTCCAGACCTTACCTTGGAGAAACAGCAAAAATAACAAAAGGAGAATATACGAGCATTGATCAAATACTGGACGAGATTCGTCGAAAGACAGAATTAGAGAAATTGGATTACGTAATAGATCCAATAACCAAACATCTTTCCTTATGGCTGCATTATTGGGAAGGTATAACTTTTTCAAGCCCGCAAATTCCTAGCCTACTTGGCTTCAAAGGCGTCAGAGATGGAACTGGTTATCATATAGGTTACAAACAAGGAAGCACGAAACATAGCTTATTCTCTACCCAAGATCTTATTGCTGACTATCCCGTTGATGTATGCGCTGGTACTCAGCTTATGTTTATTTATCTGGACATAATTCATTATCAAATAGTCGGAGACACAAAAGCACCCCTTTTACGAGTCATTGATAAAAATCGTCGAGTGAAAAACGGTTACGCATGTACAATTGAACCGAATAATCGTAAAGCGTTTAGTAATTTGGATTTTAAAAAACTTTTGGTCAATAATATTTCCAATATTTCTGTGAACTTGCGCACAGAAACTGGAGGACTTGTTCCTTTCGCTGGAGGGGGAAAAGTTGTTCTGACTTTGAAATTTCAAAAGTTTAGCAATTGATCAAAATGGATTCATATTACCACAACCAAGCAAACCTACCACATTTCTCGGGGCATTATAGACAACGAGGCAGTGGCTTCGGTGCATTAGCCTTGGGAATAGGAAGATTCGCACTTCCACTGGCTCGAAAATGTGTGATACCCGCGGCTAAAAAAATCGGAAAAGAACTACTTCTTCAGGCAGCTCCAGAACTGATAGAAGTTGCAACAAAAAGAAAAAGTCCTAAGCAGGCACTCAAAAGCACCGTTAGAAAAACAATCAAAAAGCAAGTAGGAGGAGGAAGTAGATCTTGGATAAGTCATCCGAAAAGAACGACGGCATTTAAACGAAAAACGAGACGCGTCATTCCCAGAAAACGAACTGCACAGAGAAGTCGCTCCGATTTCTTTACAAGGGTTAAAAATGATTTCTAATTTAATCCCGAGTGAAGCAACTCACAGCTCCTTGGACTTATTTGAGAAACCGCTTTTTCTTGTCACTTTTCAAAATGCATTCACCCAAAAAAATGGACCTTCCTACTCTCCTGATGGTCCTATGCTCGAGTTTGAAGTACTCGGCGACAGAAATAATTTCATCGATCTTCAACGTACTCGTTTGGAAATAGTTGCACGAATTGTTCGAAGCAATGGAAACGTGCTTCGAACGCATGCTACAGAGGCGGCAAACAGAGATACGCCATATTTTGTTAACAATCCTTTATCTTCATTATTTTCTGAGTGTACACTGTCTCTGAATGGTGAAAAAATATCAACTACCAATGCTAATTTTGCCCATAAAAGCTTTATTGAGACCGAGTTTTCATACGGTAATGATGCCAGAAAAACATGGTTGGCTTGTCAAGGTTATTATTATGAAGAAAATCCATCAGCCATTGACGGTGCTGGAAGGAGAGCTGATGATGTTACGGAGCGTAAAGGTCTCGTTGCGGCCTCGAGCGAGCTGAAGCTATTTGGTAAAATTGCTTGCAACTTTTTGTCGTGTGACAAGCATCTACTTAGCGGTGTGACAATAAGATTGTCTCTTAGACGTTCTCCTAATGATTTTGTTGTCATATCTGAAGATGCAGCTAAACACTACAAGGTCCAAATAATCGAAGCTAACCTCTATGTCAGAAAGATGACTGTGGTTGACTATGTTCTCTCATCAAAAGAAAAAACTTTGTTGAAGAACCCGGCAATTTACAATTATATCGAAGTAGTACCAAAAACGTTTCTCGCAACTGCAGGAGTACAAAGCTGGCGACAAGAGGATGTTTTTGCAAAAGAACCTGTTCGAAGAATGATAGTAGCAATGAGCATAAACGAAGAAATTTGGGTTGAATGAGATCATTGTGTACAGAAACGGTCTACCCATTGCCGGAACTCCCATCTCAACATCAGACAATAAAAGAATTTATTACAATACGCTTGAGGCTCTTGATTTTGTTTTAAACACTAGTCATGGAATCAGTCTCGCTAATTATGATAATCATTATATTATGGCTTTTGATCTCACGTCTACTCAGGAGGCTTCACACGATTTTATTCATCCTGAATAGACCAATTGCACTATTTCGCTCGAACTCAAGTTTGACGCAGGTCTCGGTAATAACGTCGAGTTATTGTTTATGGGAGAGCGTGCATCAACAGTTTATGTGCGTTCAGATAGAAAAATTACCAAAAACACTCTTATGACCTAAGATAGACATGGATAATCTTCAACTAGTAGAAATTATTAACCGTTGTAAACATTTGAAACATCGCTTTAGAGGTGTTTTTCCGGCAGATTTGCCATGCTCTTCAGTACTGAAAAACGATAATACGTTCATGATTATGAATGCCTCACCATCGGATCAACCTGGAACCCACTGGTTGCTTTTTGCTCAAGCTGGAGGACAGATATTCTTCGCAGATCCTCTAGGTAAACGATTATGTGATTATCCCCTCGTGTACAAGAATATGCGACGTACAATTCACGAGGGAAATCAACTACTGTTGAAAAAACCAATACAATCAGCTGATTCAGTGTTATGCGGACTTTATTGTATTTATGTTGCTCATGTTATAATTACAAACAAATTTCTAATAGGTTTCAAACTTAATGATCCTGATTTGATAAGATTTTCCAAACATATGTTATTCTAAATTAATTTATTGATGTTTTTGTAAAATTTATAAATTCGTTTTTTTTTTTCAATTCATTCTTATTAACAACAAAGTTTTTTTTCTGCAAGTTTATGTGAACCGCGAAAAATTTCATATCAAGTCCTTCGAAATATTAAGGCATGGCCGTTTGGTTTAAGGGGCAATAGCTAACCCGGCGTTGCTCGTCGCTACGCTCCTCGGGAACGCCTCCCGCTTGTGTAGTAACATTTTTTTTTGATATACAAGAGCGAAAGAAAACCAATATTTAAAACTTGAATTTCTTCTCCATGATAATTTTCACAAACAAAGTGTTTGAATCAATTTCCATACAACCATACCCACTTAAAATTATGTCAATTTTTTTTAGAAAACTCAGCAGCGTTTCCACCATTCAAAATATTAGTAAAGCGTTCAATTGTTACGTTAGTAATCAGGTCAGTTTGAGTTTGAACAGATTTAGTTTGCGAGCCGAAGCAAACTTGAGGGAATCGTCTGCGAACTGGAACACCACTAACATCTAAGTTGTTGATGGAGTTATAATTCACAGCTATTTTCAGTTTTTCCATCAGAGGGCCAGACAATTCATAGTTGGAGCAACCCAAAATTAAATATTTGAATGTAGAGAGAAGACAAGGAACAACGAAGGCTTTTGAAGTCATCTTGTTAAGTAAATTGGTAGACTCTTTCGTAAATTCGACCAGCACATGATAATGTTTTTCGTTGTCAATCGAATGGTTGCAAAAATCTAATTTATTCGAATGGGAGGATACTGCAAAATTTGCTTTTGAAGCGAAGCCTGAAAAGTTGGGTTCATGATTCAGGATGAAAAATTTGTAATTTTTACGGAACTGTTTGAAATAATCAGGGGATTGCTCATACATTGCTTCAACCATTGCTATGAAGTTTCAATCGAATAACGAGTTGATAATGTTACACAACCCGACAGTTATCATCGTTTTCACTTTCGCATTCCTTTTCAGAGCATGAAGATTTTTTAGATTTGTTTCGCTTTTTTCTAAGTTTTTCAGTCATGTCGCAGTTTTTTGCTTTCGTCAACCTTTTGATTTTTGTAAAATTGTCCGCCAAGGACTCGAAGACAAAGTTATTCCTTGTCGATACTTGAAAGTTCCCTCTTCGTCTTTTTTGTACAATTTGATAGTTATGTAAGTACCGGTCTGTGCGAATGTTTTTGCACCGACTCTAATTAAACGTTTATCATTCGAATATATATCCCTAAAATCATCGAAATAGTCTACATCCGTGTCAAGAGAAGCGTACATTATAAATGAATAACAACCAACTGGTTTTTAGTGTGGAACGTTGAAGAATGACTGATCACAGTATACGAGACAGATCATGCGCTCCCAAAGTAAAAATTTAGGTGATAACGTTTACGAGCGCCCTAAGCCATAATGATAAGACTTAAGCACCAAGGATATAATTTCTTTAACGATAAACCTCTTTTTATATGGGTATTTAGTTACTTTTTCCCCCGGCTATACTCTAAAAATCTTCTAGTGTTATTTATTGTGACGGTTATTTTAATGACTGTTATGAATCATGGTAATGAATTTCTAACAGCATAACAAAGAATGTCTGGCAAACTATCATGAAAACTTGATTTTGAGTGCTTTCGCCCGTAGCCACTATAATAAAGCTATCACATAAATCTAAAAAATCGGGTTTTCACATTCATTCCTAACATGACCTCAGGCGTCATGCTTAAAAGAATGAATAAAATTTAATAGCCTCGCCTAAAAAATTATTAGCTTTGACCTAATTGAACTATGCCACCCCTTTTCTGATCTCATTCTCATTAATAAACTTTTCATACTTTTCATTCTCTCAATTTCATTTCGGTAGTTCAGTCATTTCATTTTAACAAAACTTTAAACCTCTTCAAGTCATGACTAGTCCTTTACAAATAATCTCAGTGTCTGATCGAGAAAGAACAATTATCTACCAAACATACACGAGAGAGTCGATTGCAGTCATCCATCAACAGAAAGAGAGAGTCTCTCCGTCTACAGCAAGTCCGTTCAATGACTTGGCTCCCCGAAAAAACGACGAGAATCAAAACGAGGAATGGACTACAAAAAGTCATATCATGCTACCGAGCTACCTCCTTGATCACATCGATCTACTTAGACAGAATCGAAAACGAATGTACGAGAGTTGCACTATTCACGAGAGCTATCCGGCATTAGAAAAGACGGAGATAAACGACACAACCTCGCTCGAGCAGTCTCCAAGAAAAATTCTCTTCGCGTATGACTGCGAGTCAATGCCGTTGTATGAAAATCAGGAGGGATGTATTCGTGATTATGCAGAGCGCGAAGCGTACTGGGATATTCCGACAGCAATGTCTCCCGAGTCGTTTGTTAGGGGAGCAGTTTCAACTCCAGAACAATCAACTTCCTATTCGGATGCTCGGGTTTCATCTAGTGCGGAGACAATTGATCTAGTCACCCCAGATCTCATTCAAGGCACTCCTCCAAATGCAGCTTGCTATGCGCCAAAAAAAAGAAAACTACAGTTTCGAGGTTTCTAATAACTTAAACAAAAAAACTTTCCTTTGTTTCAAATATTATTCCAAGGTTTTATATTTTCATTTTTGTTTGATTTGACTTCTAAGCTGTTTTAACATTACTGTGTGTATATTTTTTGTCTCAGTTTTTGTTTTGCTTAATAGATCAATTAAAGTTTGCCCCGTAAAGTTTTCAGCAAAATGTTAGAGAAAAACTAGAAAAAAATCGCAAATCGAGAATAATTTTACGCTAAAATTGTTGTTTGAGAAAGAATGAGAGAGAGAGAGAGAGATAAATACACTTGCTCAGTAGTGAAACCCATTTGGAATATCCTTCTCGGGATATTGCTTTCTTTTCAAAAGAAAGATAAATATGGAAGGGTCCAACATTTTCTTGTTGGTAGTCCAACCATATTTATTTGGCTTTTTTATCAAACACTCTCTGTCCTCTCTCTCATCATACTTTGTGCCCGGTGGGGTTAGCCAGGTCTTACGCAAAGTAACATAGAGTGTTTTAAGCCATAAATCTGCATTATATTACATTCATATACATGTTTTGGGTGTAAAACGGAAAATTTTTTTGGTAAAAATGTGAAAAAAAAAAATTTATGTTTTTTTTTTCGAAAAATGAACATGACCCTCAACCCTGCTCAGAAATTCATGGCAAATTGATTGAGGGTAGTTTCAATGGATTTGGAGAGAAAAAAATTTTTACCAATTTTTATTTCAATATTTTCACAAAAATCAGATTTTCTCAAAAAATCACAACTTTTTAAGCATCTACTCTCATTGATTGGGCTATAATTGTTTTTTTTTAATTTCTATGCGTGTCCTAATTACGTATCAGATAGCTACTAAAAATTTCAAACCACATTCACTTGAATTTAAAACGAGAACGAATAATTCAAGCTAAAAATGAAGGAAAAAAGGAAGTTAAAAAATTATGTTTTTTAAATTTCGAACTTGACCAGTAGAACTGTGCTCGAGGTCCCACAAAACTTACTGGTTTTTTTGTTGATAGATTTAAAAGACACTTTTTTAAACACTACTTTTCCTTTTTTCACAACATAAAAAGTTTGAGGTTTTCCTTTATTTTGAAAAAAAAAATTCACTTGAAATTACAGAACGGGAGGCGTTCCCGAGGAGCGTAGCGACGAGCAACGCCGGGTTAGCTATTGCCCCTTAAACCAAACGGCCATGCCTTAATAATTCGAAAGACATGATATGAAATGTTTCACGGGACACTGAATGACATGAAGGAAATTTTGATTCCGATATCTTTTACACATTCAAATGACAATCTATGCTTATCATGCATCGGTAACTATCAAGGTGTCAAATTTGCAAAATTTTCATTTTTTAAGTTTACTATTTTATTTCAACTTAATTAGTTAGTTGAGGGCTTTACTTTTTGAATACTTTTATCTCATGTTTCTACTTTTTATAATACCTATTTACGCAAACCAAGAAGTGGGCTTGAAATCATTAGGAAATTACTGTTTCACGGTTAAAATTAGTCAGAAAAAGTTTTAGGCTCTATCTGAATCATTCTAAGCTTTAAATTTTGTAATTTAGTGCTGAAATGTTAATTGAAAGTCTAAACCAGTCCCCTAAAAAATGCCAAAACTTTATCGCTAACCCTTAAAATTAATAGCACAAGTTTGAGGCTGTAAATGAATCAGTTTTTAGTATACAAAACCCCTGCACTTGAGCAGAGTGATGAGACATATAGAGCTTAAAGCTAGAATAAACCCTGTTTTTGGAAAGGAAAGTACTTATTGTCAAGACGGCGAAGTATAACTCTCGTTAATGGCTTCTACTTGCCCTTACCCGCAAAGTTTTTTGGTGCTAGTCACTTCTCGCTTTTGCTTTTTCATAACCAGTTCTACTTCTTGAAGTTTTCCTGAATTACTTCAGTAACTTCAACAAACAATGCCGAACTCTACTTCTATTGCGACACCTGTTCCTAGCCAGCAGTGCGGAAAAATACTGAGCTCTAAAAGGAACTTGAGAAGACATGAGCAAAAAGTTCACAAGATCCTTCCTCCCCCTCCTCCTCAAACTGTTTGCGATGAGTGTCTCGAGTCATTCGAGAGTTTGTCGGAAGCCCGAGAGCACGTCGAGCTGGTACATGACATGACTTCGAATAGTCATTGTATCTATTGCCATACAATTTTTCTCACCGCGGAAAGCTATGGACAACACTTGCTGAAGGAGCACGCATTGCCAGTTTGGGACGGCATTGAGACGACGTCTTCCGCTGCCCCAACGGAAAGCGCGTTCAGAGGCAAATTGAGTCGATACGATCTCAAAGTTGGTGAAAAAGAAATCGATTTGCTTCAAGTCATGATGCAAAACAAGGAGGAAATAGATGCTCTTATACTGGAAAGGGTCAAAGAGGGTCCGAACAAGGTGCAATTCCACGTGGAAGTGGGAATGATCAAAATTCCCACTGTGCAAGACGGGGACAGTGGAAACTTCGAAAGGACCATACTGTTTCTGAACACTAAGACATTGACAGTGTACTTCGAGGGAATAGCTGGGGTTCAATTCTTGGAACTGATTGAACATATGGTCAACCAAGTCAATTCGTTCTCTTCTCATGGTAGCGGATGGATTATTGACAGAATTGAAAAATTGCGAATCAGTTTCGCGGCCTTCTCACCAATAAGAGCAGGATCCTACCTCGAGCTACCTGATGCACTCAGCGCAGCATCTACTCTGCTCACAAATATCAACACTAAAGATGATGACCGTTGCTTTCTCTACTGCTTTGTTGCCGCATATCACAATGTGAATGAGCCGGCCCTCTACCCCACATCTAGACGGTGGCTGGAGAAAAACAAAGTCTCAACCTACAATCTCGACAAAGAAGGAATTGTGAAAATCAATGGGGAATACGAAATGCCAATGGGTCTGATGGATATGGACAGATTTGAAAAGTTGAACAATTGTCAAATCAACGTCTTCCGGTAAGCAAATTCTAATTGCCTTCTAAAAATTTTAAAATTCCTTCAATAATGTTCTTCACCTATTCAAACACCCTTTTTATTTCATTCCAAACCTAGGTTTAAAAAATTATTTTTCTGTTCAGGTACAACGATGGCAAATTGTTGCCCATAAGAGTATCGAGCAGATTCACTACTAGCCTGATTGTGGACTTGTTGCTGCTGACAGATGGATCAAAATATCACTATGTGTTGATAAGTGATCTCCAGAAACTGTTCGAGTACGTGCGGCACAAAGTGCACCGATTTCAATCTGAGATTTGTCGCAAATGTTTCCACACATGCGCTTCATCCGAAACTCTGAGAAGACATCAAAAACTGTGCTACCAAGACGAAGATGTCGTCATAACAATGCCCAAGCCGGGAAAAGATGACCACAAGTTCAAAAACTTAACAGCTCGTTGGTACGTACCCAGAGTAATCTACTTTGATTTGGAGTCACTGCTCTTACCAGTATACGGACCGCAACCTGATCCGCGAAAATCTAGCACGCAAACAATTGAAATCCATCAACCGTGCGGCTACGCGTTAGCAGTAATCGAATTTGGGAAAAAAGACCTGTTAAAATTTGAGCTTAAAAGAGGACCGAATGTGATGGAAGAGCTAATTAGCTCCCTTGAATCGTTAGCGAGACAAATTTACGTAGAAAAAAGGAAATATTACACTTTCACTGGTATAACAGACCAGGAACGGGAAGATGCTACAATTTGTTGGATATGCGAGAATGATTTTTCCGACAAGGATCAAGTGGTACTTGATCATTGCCATTACACCAACAAGTTCCTGGGTTGGGCACACAATGAGTGTAACGTTAATAGAAAAACAACAAATTACATTCCAGTGGTAGCTCATAATTTGTCAAATTATGATTTACACTTTATAATCAAAGCGCTGGCAAAAAGCGATTCGGAAAACACTTTTTCCGTAATACCCGCATCTGAAGAAAAATATATATCCTTGACAATCTCAGTCTACATAAAAACGTACACGGACAAAAACGGAAAAATCAAAAAACTCTACAAAAATTTGAGATTCATCGACTCGTATAGGTTCATGCTAGCATCGTTAGCAAAACTTGTCGATAATTTGCCCAACGAAAAATTTTTTCTGCTGGAGAACTATTTTGAAAAACTCGGCCACTCAGCTGAAAAAGTCAGTCTGTTGAAACAGAAAGGGCATTACCCCTACTCATACTTCAACTCATTCGAAAAATTCCGCGAAACTCGCCTTCCCCCACGAGCAATGTGGAAAAATAGTCTAACAGGAGGGGATGTGAGTGTTTCAAGAAGCGAGTACAATCATGCCCTTAAACTTTTCACCGAACTGAAGTGTGGCTCACTTGGTGATTACCACGACTTGTACTTGACTACAGATGTGCTATTGCTTGCTTCCGTTTTCGAAGCTTTTCGGGAAGTTTGCTATCAAACATACGGGCTGGATTGCGCCTGTTACTTCACGGCAAGTAACCTTTCCGGGGACGCCTTTCTAAAAGTTTGTAAGCCCGAACTGAAACTCTTAACGGACCGTGAACATCTAGAACTTGTGCAGCGAATGATACGAGGAGGCATGTCGTCGGTTTACGCGCGCCGATTTTACAAAGCAAACAATAAATACCTCGACGATTTTTCGCCCTCAGAACCATCAAGCTACACCCTCAATATTGATGCAAACAATTTGTACGGGGGGATAATGAAACACTGCCCTTTGCCCTTAAACGATTTTTCAATAGTTGAAAAAAGTCTGGCAGACATACTGCTCACCAGCGAAACCTCAGAGTGGGGTTATATAGTTGAAGTCAATTTAACCATACCCGAAGAGCTTCACGACTTCTTTGCTGATTACCCCCTTGCCCCCTCTCGTGAAGTAGTGGACATCGGTGCAATGAGCAACGAGCAAGTCGACATGTTGGGAAAATTGGGAATCACCACACTGCCAAAAGTGTCAAAGCTTCTACAGACCTTGCATCCTAAAGAAGGTTATGTTTTGCACTACCTTACCCTAAAATTGTACCATGAGCTGGGAATGAAAATAACTCACCTCGGAAAAGTTCTTCAGTTCCGCCAAAGTCACTGGATGGCACCCTTTGTCGACCTCAACACCCGCCTACGAAAAGCCGCGGTAAATAAATTCCAGGAGAACTTCTACAAGCTAATTGTTAATTCAGCTTTCGGTAAGACAATGGAGTCTAAGTTAGGAAGAAAGAAGCTGGAGATTGTAAGGAATGAGAGAGAACTTTTACAAAAAACAGCTCTGAGCATAATGAAAAGCTTTCAAACTATTGACGATCAATTAGCCACAATTAGCTTTTCAGTAACAAAAATATTGTGGGATAAACCTATGATAGTTGGTGCGACCATCCTAGACCTCGCCAAGCGATTCATGTTTCAGTTTCATTATCAAAAAATGAAACCAAATCTAAACTTGGAACTCCTTTACTCCGACACGGATAGTTTTATTTACGCTATTAAAACTGATGACGTTTACCGAGACTTGGAGAAAATAAAAACTGATTTCGACTTTTCAAATTACGATAAGGACCATTTCTTGTTCAAGGATACCAACAATAAAGTTGTGCTGAAGTTCAAAGACGACACTGGTGGGAAGCCGATCAGAGAATTCGTCGCCCTAAAACCGAAACTATATTCGGTCGTCCTTAATGGTAAATAAATTTTAAGCCACCCTTCCACCCCCCATTCCTACCTTTTACAGAACAAAATTACCACCACCAACCTACCTACACCCCTTAATTTGTTGCATTAAACTATGGGCATTTAGCTGATTTAGGCAACATTATACAATGTTGCCTAAACGTTGATTTATCTGACAACATATTCCCTCTTTTTTCCACTTTTTTAATCATAATTTGGAGTCTTCTGCTCTTTTTTGGTAAAATGAATCAAATTTTGTTCGGTATAAATTGAGTGGCTGAAGTGAAATGAAGCTATCCCCTACGTTGTAGAAAAGAATAATAATTTTGCTTCTGTTTAGAAGGCACTCAAAAATTGAGTGCCAAAGGAATTAAACGGAGTGCACAGAGAGAATTGGTCCACCAAACCTTCAGGGACACATTATTCACTGGAAAAACAATGAGAGTGTACAACTATAATATAGTTTCGAAAGGTCACACCAATATGACAGTGAAACAAAACAAACTTGCATTATCACCAATCGACTCAAAACGTTTTCTACTTTTCGACGGAATTTCGACAGTAACCTTTGGCCATAAAGCCGCTGAAGAAAATGCTTTTCTAGAAGACATTTACATGGACACCGAGTGGGCCAACTCATACAATGAAACTGATAACAGTTCTCCCGATTTTACACTTCCAGATTGGGGACTTTTACAGCGGCCCTACTCAGAAGCTGAGCTGCAAGAAGAAGAAGAAGCTTCTAGTAGCCGAGTCCGTCAACGTCCCCCTATAAAAAACCCATTTATTTTATCTGAAGCTTCAGAAGAACGACCATCTAAAAAACAGCTCAAAGAAAACCAAAACAATAAACATTAAACTCTGAAACATATATTTTCAGATGATTTTTACTGTTCGTCCTTTTTATACTTCGACTTGTATATGTTTTGGTTTTTACCAATTTACAACTAATAAAATACTCGTATTGAGCTCAATCACTGTTTTAACATAAATAGCTTCAGGCAAATAAACTAGTAGACGCAAACCAAGTGTTAATTCAAACCAATGTGTGAAATCCTTAGGCTTGTTTTCAATAACAAACTTTAAAAGCATGACAAATCTTTGACGAAAAGAAAGAAAGCCAGGAAATGATATCCACATGAAACTAGGACGAAAAAAGAAAAGTTCAGGAATTAGGACGATTAATTTTAATTATCGCGGGAAAAGGGACCGCTTTCAAAGGAATTAGAAGGAATTATTCTATCGCGTCCCGGTTGTTGAGCTCAGCTTAACAAGATCCTAAGGAGGGGGTCTTTTACTTTAGGGGTGGGAACTTGCGATCATTTACAAAATCCTAGGATAGGGGTCCTCCAAAAAATTAAGGACCCCTTTCCTAGGATTTTGCTTTACGTGAGGACCCCCCCCCTTAGGAAGGACCCCCCCTTAGGATCCGGGACACGATACAATACTACTATTTTAATAAGGAAAATTAACTAACTGAGGTCTGTAGCATTAAATAGCTGTTGCGATACCTAAAGTTACATTATTTTCGTCGCATGAATTTTAAACGATGGAATTTGTTTTTGTCTTAATACGTCTAAAAAGGAAGTGAAATCTACGTTTTGAAGAAGAATCATTCTCGTTTTAATGACTTTCCAGGATATTTTTTTCGGTCTAACCTTAAGTTTAGCTTGAGTTTTTTTTTTTAATTTAAAAATTTCGATGTACTCTTTTTGCTGCTTTCGGATGACTGGACCAATCGAAAATAACGAAAACAGTAGGTTGAGAATCATTGGAATTTGACCTAAACTGGGGTGGAAATTCTTTGCTAAGTACCATGGGGGGAATACTTAACGAAAAAAAAATACAAAATAGCATCATTTCAACCTATATTAAAATCTAGTATTTTCGAGTATTTACTAGTATTGTTGATATGATCCACAAATACATCGTTATTTATAATTAGAAACGTTTTCCAACTAAATTTCCATCATTCTTTGTAAATTCTCACTCACGAAGATAATCGTACGTTGATCGAAAGTTATATTTTCTTTAATGATTCATTTGAAGGTGATGAAATTGAGAGGAGAGAAAGAGAGTTGGGCCCGGAAGGAGGAGGAGCGGGAGGTGGAGTTGCAGAGACTCAGACATCAGGAGCAGGACCTCAAGATCGAGAAGGAGGCACTCGAACAGAAACTGGCCACGGTAAATATCAACAATGTCAACACACTCACTTTTTGTTCAGGTGGCTATCGTGGATTGGGAAGAACTTATAGAATAAGGTGGTGTTACACGCAATTTTTGGTATGTCTACGCAATATTGTATCGCTGATATAAGATTGTTTATATTCTGATTTTATGATCATATGCTTTTTCTCATGTAAAAAACTTGAGTCGAGATGGAAAAATTCGATAAAATCTTGTCCAGAACTTAACCGATTTATCAATCGAGACTTGTAAATTGACTTATAACTCAAGACAACAGCTCATAGCACAATAGAAAGTCATCTGCCGAACAAAAACTGAATTTCGAAACTAACTCGAGGGTTCACGAGTTAATTGATCAGTCAGTCAAAAGTTGATGAATTAAGTTCAGTTTTTTGAAATACTGATGCACGATTCGGTGGATTTGTGATAATTTACTGGCTCTCCGACCGAAAAGTTCGGTTCTTATTCAGAGCTGTCCCCAAAACAATTCAAATTGAATGGAAAAAAAAATTTCACGTTGCTCGTTTACAGATCTATGAAAAGCATTCGATACAGTAGATTACAAAATCCTACTGAACAAACGTGTTTTCAGTATAATTTGAGCTACTAAAATTAGTTTCAACAAACAAAACTAAAGGTGTCAGTGTTAACCAGAAGGCTTGAGCATTCAAGAAGTTTGAAAACGGAGTGCCCCAGTGCTTTGTTCTGGGACCACTTTTGTTTTTCATTTAAATAAACGATCTTCCGAACATTTGTGAAGCTACTAAAATCATAATGTTTGCCAACATATAACAATTAAAAACCTAGGCATTCCTTTATATCAAAAACTGAACCTAAATACACATATAGCTGAGGTTAAAAAAAACTGAAAGTATGAGTTCCAAATGTGTGTTTTTAAAACCAGGTACCTTAATATAAACTTTGATTAGTCTTAGTTTCTATCATGAATCAAGCTTGGCGTCTTAAAATAGGAGGACCGAACTTCTCAAACGGAATTCAAAAAATTTAAATAGTCGCAAAATAGTATACTGAAAACTTTTCACTCAATAGACAAGTCTGATCAAAATTTTTTTAAAAAAAAACATAATATGTTCTGTTAAACTAACACATCTGCATGGAATAAAAAAAGCAATTTTTCAGAATTATTCGTGTTGAACATAATACCACTGTTTCTACTTCGTTTCTCACCCGAATTGAGTTAAATAAATGATATTATAAAAGAAACTAGCTGAAACAAAATTTGCAATACAGAAATTTAGGAAAAAATTAAAACAAAATACAGTCGGTTACTAGAGTTTGGCGTTTTGTTTATTTGCCTGTGTCGTCTTGATTCTTCACTTTAAAAGATAGATTTAGATATCAAAAAGTCGAATTAGTTTCTACACGATTTCCGAGATAACGTTATTCAAGGTAATGATCAATCGGCTATTTTTTCTGGTGAAGTGAGTTCTTTTTCTTCGAAGAATGTCAGTTTTATACTTTGTCAAATTTTCAGTAAATGCTTCAAAACTTCATGAAAAAAGTTTATTTCTTCCTCAAAGAACGTGGCTCCTTTACAATACTTTTTCTAAAAATCAAAAGAAGATCTAAATGTGAAAAAGGACTATTAAGTTGAAGATTTGTCCCGAGGAGACGTCGCTTGACAAATCCAAAAATCTTTTGATGCTCTCTTAAATTAAGGCCTCATCAATTTTTACATAAATTGATCGTTGATTATAACATACTTATTTGAAAAGAAATTATGATGATTAAATTGAGAATTTAGCGCTCTTACAAATGTTGGCACTTCTAATCTTAAAAAACTTAGCTTGACTGCTCATTTCAGTCTCTCTTACCTTAAATGTTCCGACTGCCACATAAATCGAGGAAAACATATTTCCTTTACAAAATTGGACGAAGTTTTCACAATGAAAAAAATGTCAGCTTAAATTTTCAAAAAAAAAACATTTTCACACCCTTTAGATAGTGCAAAATGATAGTTTTTCTATACCGGAGTATCATTAAGGACAAATATTTTGCGTCAATTCAATGACGATGTGTGAGCCTGATTGAGTCGCCGCATAACTTCACATAACTTCAAAGAAAATGATCACAAATTCAATAGTTTCATCTCAGTTTAATATATTCTTCAATATGCTCTCAAGTCATCAAAATTTTTTGGATGCCTTGAGAGAGTTTCCTCCGAACCAGCTAATAAAAAGTTGAAAACGACTGATTAAAAGTTTAAGCCCAAGCTTATTTGTTTTGTGACCTTCTTCGAAAAACGAACAAAACTGCTCGTATAAGTGCAAAATCCTAAATTTTCTGACTACCCATTAAAAGTGACGTAATAGTTTTCATAAAACTTGTTTGAAAAATTAAGAAGTTGATGCAACCTCGAAAACAATTAAATTACGTTCAAAATTAAAACTTTTGAAAATCTTCCACCTCACGCTATTTAAATCAGAACGAAGTGATGCCTTCAGCGTCCAACATCAGTTTATGAGTTCAAACAGCTCAAGTCGGTTGAAAAAGATTTTTGAGACTGATTAATTTGCGGAAATATATTGCGCGTTAAATGTCCCAAACTAAACAACTTGGCAATTTTCAAACCACCATAACCTTAAAAAAATGATCACAGGAGAAACACTCTTTTAAAATTAAGCTCAAAGGGGGGGGGGGGGGGCGTACAACAGTGCCGAAGTGCAACAGTGCCGAAAAAGAGGGGAAAATTTCAGAATAATTTAAGCGCGTTTTCTGAAGGGCGGGAAATTACTGACGCTAATCAAAAAAGAAAATCAATCCAATTTCGGCGCCAACATGTCTGCAACTAAAAACGAAACATATATTTTGGCGCTAAAACGTCTAAGTTGCAAATGTTCTTGCTCAAAAACCTAAAGTGTTACTTAAGATTGTAAGCGATCGCCGTTTAGTTTTTGATTGCCGCACTTAATATGTTGAAATTTGCTCAAATTTTCGGGACTGTTGAACAAAGTTTTTATTTTCGGCAATGTTGAGCTATTTTTTTCGTCACTGTTGCACTGCCCCAGCTAAAGTTGACGAGAAAATTTGTCGAAGGATATTCATAAAACCACGCCAAAAGTGATTTATTCAAAAACCCGATTTTTTTCTGAAGAAAAATGATCACACAAAAATTTTCAAGTGTTCGATGAGCTTATTACCTATAAAATTTTTCAAAGGTGTGTTTTAAGGTTTTTACTGGTAAGTTGAGACACTTTTGAGATAGTCATTTTTACTTTGAGAGTTAAGGTGAAGTTTTTTTGTCGAATCAATTGTTTTTGTTTTTAAATCTTCGACTGTCCGATTCTCGAATCAAAGTATGACTTGATTTTATGCAAGCTGTTTCCCACTTGCAAAAAGTTTCTTCGGACTTAGCACTGAGCTTTATCATTAATAGAAAAGGTAATACAAATCTGTTTCATTAAAATATCTATTCAATTTCTAGTTTGTTTGTTTTAGACTGCGAAACTGGTAATTTTAGGAGCAGAACTTGATCCTAGATAATTTGTGTTCAAAATATATAATATCCTACTTTTGTTTTTAATGTTTGGTTAACAGCGGTAATTTTTTCTTAAAAAAGGGCTGCAGTTTTGAATTAGATGTGGTTTTGGTGCATGTCCGATCCTGAAGACGCCAAGGAAAGACCATTTTACTAAATTTGAACCTTTTCCCCATCAAGAGAACCTACAGGGGGAGGATTTTAACTTGGTCTATTTGGGAGGTGGTTTGAACAGTTTTGGTGCTGTTGGCTGAGTATGTTTCCTTTGTTAAATCGCCTTTGTAATGCCATAGTATGTCATATGTTATATGGCGCGAAATTTACAGCGTTTTTTAAAACTAATATTAAAATAAGTGTGATTGCAGAGGGGAAGGTTGAATGGCCATAACTGAGCTTCGGCTTTTTTTCGCTCTTTTTGTTTTTCTCTTAGATGGTTAGTTTCGATTGTTTATCAGATGGAGAAGCGAGTGCGAGAGCTGGACGAGGAGAGGGGGTCTCTGTCTACCCTGAAGAGTCAGCTGGTCCAGGAGGCGAGTGAGGCGAGGGTGAGTCAAGAGAAGGAGAGGACGAGGATGGAGGAGGAGCACTCAATTGTGAAGAGAGACATGGAACTGCAGTTCAAAGAAGAGCTCTGCTGTCAGAAGGTAAAGATAAAGTTTAGTGAAGAAAGAAAAACTGAATCGAACCTAAGAGACAAATAGTTTCCGACCCAAAAATATGCTAATCTCCAGCTCAACACTGGGCGGTCACAGTTTGGTTCTTTATGTTTGTTGAACAAATTACAATTCTCGGCCTATCGGCTTGTTAAAACAATTATTATTTGGGACTGTTTTTCGGACTGTTTTTTTTTCGTTCATTTTCATACCGTTCCGGATTGTTTTGACTTGGACTGTTTTGCACAGACACGTTAAGTAAAACCCTGTGTCCAATAAACCCAGTCCATGTTTTAAATAAAAGATACTAGTTCCGGTAAACTAGCCATTTCTTTTGATTGTGAAGAACGTTCGCGTGTGTAAGTTTTTGTGCAAATTAATTTTTCGGGGGGGGGGGGGGGGGGACTTTGCAAAAGATTGCTTAAAAATTATTTTACTCAAGTTTAATTAAGAAATTAATTGAATATTTAAGCAGAAGAGGAACTCTGTAGGTTTTCGTGACTGCTAAAAAGATAGAAGTAACTAGCCTGCAAACACATTTAAAGAAACGCTCTCCCTCGGATTCTAAAACTCCCTTTACTGTTCCCAAAAAATTTCTATTTTTTTTGGGCTTTTTTCTTCGAAACTGAACTGTTGAACTGTTTATAATGAGGGCATGTGTGCTAAGGTCAAGTTGGATGAGATGGAGGTGATGAAGATGGAGTTGGAGCAGAAAGTAAGGGAGCTGGAAGACCAAATCAGTCAGCTGCAGAAACACAATCAACACACCACTCTACAGACTCAACAAGAGATGGAATCTTTCAAGGTAATATGCTCGCACTCTTCGTTTCATGCAGTCTTCTTTCCAGTAATGTTTAGGACTTCATATGAGATTTAATCACATAGTTTCATTCTTTCATATTGCATAATTCGACTACGGATTACGAATCAAACAAAAAAACTGGTTGCTATCCAAATAACACAGAATTTTTCGAACATATAAGATTTTTTTTTTGGGGGGGGGGGGGGGGGGCTAAGCAAGAACAGCTGGTTGCTAATCAAATAGCACAGAACTTTTCCACTGTTTATGTTTTTTTTTGTGGGGGGGGGGGGCGTGGGGCTAAGAGGGATTTTGGAAAGAAAAAATTATAGTTAATTTAGGGTAAGCAACAACAATTACGACCAAAAACAAAATACTGAGTTATGTATGAAGTACTATACTCATCGAGTAATTTCAGATAAGGTACACCGTCTGCTCGTCACGCTACCTTATTTTTGGGAGGATATATTCGTGCAACTTCTTAGTCTAATAGCGATCTTAATCTTTCTCTTATATATCCTAGTCTCAATAGATCTAGTGTACACCGGTTTATGCTAGTTAGTTCCAGAAAGAGAACAACTGTTTTCTAAGTTTAATTCAAATTGTTCTGTGTTGAAACTACAAGTTGTTTCAACACTTACAAATAAGTGGGTTGTTAGTTTTATGGAGTATGATTGGTTAGTACTCAATGTTTTATAGGGATACAATATCATAATATTAGCCAATGATAAATACTAGTTTAGATCTGGTTCCACCCAACCGGGGTTTAGAGATTTTTAGTTCTTCAGTGTTTTTTTGTAGTGGAGGATGAATGATGGTGTTTTTCTGTAGAGGTTGCGAGCATATTCTTTTTTCTGGTTTGGAAGAAGAGTTGTTATCACGATCGTTTCGGGAGATCGTATCATGATTTCTGATCGGTTGTGATGAGTGTTGATCTGGTTGATAGGAACATTGCTATTTTCAATCTCGTTCGGGAATGGCATGTAGTTCGACTTTTGATGTAGTGTCTGGTGACTTGGATCTGTGCGTAAACTTAAACATCGAGATGGCCATTGTTCGGTTGCATTGGGTTTCCTTTGCTGCGATGCCAAGTCGTACTTTAAATTCTTTGAGTGTAGTGACTGTTGGCAGCATGTCAGGTATGTTTTGCCATTCCGTAGTTGGAGTGTGATTGGATTGTCAGGTTCCTTGCTGCTCATCTTTGGGTTGTATGTTATCTATATACTGCATGGTATTATTTACATATACAGATTTTTGTTAATTTTGTTTTTAGTTATGATATTGTATTAGTTTTTATCGCAAAAGCGTTATTGTTTAGTACGGTTTTTTTTAGAACTACTCACACTTGAGTAACTCCCGTCAAAAATAGAGGGTGTTGTCACAAAGCGTGGATGTAGCACGGTGGGTGAGGCCGGCTATGGATCATGCTCAGGACATCCGTTTCTGGTGGGTTAGGCCAGGAGTGAGGGTATAAATTTTGCTCTCTTTTTTGGAGGGTCCTGTTTGAGTTCAAACTTTCATGCCTTTTTATTACTGGTTTTTTCCTTTTTTTTCTTGGTTGTGTCCTTTTCTCAAAAATCAAATTGTTTCTCTTGGGTTTGTCTTTCGACTTTTTGGTGTTTTATTCTTTTGTGTTCAGACTTGAAAATAGTCTTCAGAAAAAAAACTTATCCAGTTCTAAGCTGTTGTTAATCCAGTTTGAGTACCGTGGGTTTTCTTTTCTTAGTCATGCTGTTAGGTTGTGGTTTGCGGTGTTTAGTAAGCTTACGTTGGTTAGTTTGAATTATTATATAATTCCTTTCCAACCGGGTTAAAGGAAAGTTTGAAACGTTTTAAAACTTGTTAGACTTGTTATAAGTTAGAGTTAAAACTCAAATTCATTATTTTAAACAATTCTTCGTGGGCGAGCTGTGCGATTGTGGATAGAATTGTGGGCGAGTGAATATTTAAAACCATAAGGAAGCGTTTTTAAAAAGGTTAGTACTGCTTTGAATTTTATAGACAATTTTTTTAAATTTACTACTTCGAAATTATAAATTTTACTGCTCGATTTGGGGGTTGAAATTATCAATTTAATTTCAATTAAAAGAGTATTTTTTGCATGGGGGAAAAAATTTATATATCAAAGTATTGTTTTGTACGGAAAAATTTTACTGCTTCATTCATTGAACTGGTTAATACAAATTTTTGATTCTGGAAAAAAGTTTTTGTTTTTCATTTCATATTTCTTTTTTGTAGGTGATTGATGATCGTGCTTGTGAAAACTATAGAAAAAAGGAAACCTTTATTTAGCCAAGAAAAGGAGGATATATTTAGTCTGAAGAAGTGGACAAAACAATTCGGGTGCTTTAATGATGTTGTGCTCGTCAGTGCTAGGTGAGAGTTCATAAGGTGTATTTTGAATGAGGTTATAAAGTTTATCATTATATCGTGTGTTATGGATGAGTTCTATGATCTGGATTTCGACGGGCTGTAGGAGTTCGTGTGGGACTATTAGTGGGCGGGATTCGTCTACGTTGAAAATTTTACTTAAGGGACAGAATATATACATCTGGGTGATGGGATCATAGCTTCGGAGGATGCCTTGTAGGTTAGTATCGTTAATACAATAAGTGAAATTAAGAAAGAATGGTGAGGTGTATTTAGAGTTAAGGTATTGATATCCATAGTAAATTTGTTTTGCTGGGGTTTTGTGAGTGTAATGAAGTTGGATGAACTTATAGTAAAAGTAAGTGTGTGTTTGTTTAGTTCGTAACATGACGTCGTGTGAACAGTGCAAATCACGTTCTTTGGGTGTGAGGAAATGAAAGGTTAGTGAAAAATGGTTAAATTTATTAAAATATGAATCATAAGCTTGGATATCACGAAGTGATGTTGAAAGGACGTGATCGTATTTTTTATCAAAGGTGTTGAGGGTGAAAACATATGGTTTTCTAATGAAAAATTTTTCTGTTCGTTGCGGGTCAGCATATTTGTCGTCATTCAGTGCTATTTGTCGTCATTCAGTGTTTAGTAAGCTTACGTTGGTTAGTTTGGAATATTATATAATTCTTTTCCAACCGGGTTAAAGGAAAGTTTGAAACGTGTTAAAACTTGTTAGAGTTGTTATCAGTGAAAGTTAAAACTTCGTTAGCTCTTATGATGTTATGATCGTAGTGGTCGATAGAATATTCGTTGGCTTTGGTTCGGTGAATTTGGTGAGTGATTGTTTGTATCCTATATGTGTGAATTGTTTTGGAGTTAAAGCTGTTGTTAAAAGGTAGAGTTGAGAACTGCATTGTTCGTTGTCCATGAGGGTATGTTATTTAATGGTAGTGATCGTGGATTAGTAAAGTGATAGTATGATGTTATGAGAGTGTAGGGTATAATAGGTGCTCATATACAAAATTTGGGTTTTCGTCATTGAGATCTGAATGAAAGTATGTGTACTGGGGAAAAAAGGTAAACATATTTGGAGAAATTCTTTTGTGTTAGTGTGAAGTGGATGATTAACAAATGTTGTGGATGGTCCTGAGTTAGAGGGAAATGGAGTGTTGGGGAATTTTTCTTTTTAAGTTTCGTTGGGCTCGGTTCGTACTGGAGGCTGGTGTTGATGAGGGAGTTGGGGATGATGGATTTGATGATATTATGGATTGTGAGAGTTGGTGAATAGTTAGTGTTTGAGGGTGCTGTAGTTGTTGTTGAAGTGTGATGAAATTGTCAAGCTCGTGGGATATTTGCGTATGTACAGAGCTGTTGTTGTTGGAAAGGTCACTAATTAAGGGGGAATATTGGGGTGTAACGTTGGAAATAGAAGAAGGTGTGGAAGAGGGTTTCAATTTTGTTTGTAAGTGGAGAGGTTGAAAGGGAGGTTGGGAAAATGTAGATGGGCTGGGTTCGGAGTTATATAAATTGTCGGGGGCTTCAAGATCAGAGTTATTAAATTGGGAAATAAAGTTATAAACAGTGGCGTTTGAATTAGTGTCTGAATCCATGCAGAATGAAGTGTTATCATGAGGCAATTGAGTTGGGGGGAAAACAAAAAATGAGATAATGAGGAGATTGCTTTGAAGATTGGCTGGGTAAGAAATTGAGCGATGGATCGATCCAATTTGGCGGCCCATCGTGGGCTAAAAAGATGGTTATTTGGAGAACGAAAATTAGTGGTATGTGGTTTTTCTATAATTTGTTCGTGTATCTTCTATGTTAGATTGTTGGGTTATGATGTGTTGAATTGGGCTTTGTGGATAGTTAGATCTTGAAGATATGAGGTTTTTCAGAGCTATATTTCTGAATTTTTGTGGTACTAATGATAAGGGATGGATATGGTTTAGGTTTTTTAATTGTGGTGCTGTAGGCGTTGTATTCGTTTTGTTTTGTGAATCGTCATTTGTGTTCGGTGATGTTGATAGTTTTGTGTTGTATTCTTTTATTCGATTGTCTAAAAGTATTTTATTTATTGATGTAGAGAAGATTCCAAAAAATCCTGCAAAAAGAATGCGTGCTACGCTTGCTTGTTTATATATTTGTGTTTGTTTTGCGCAGGTATTGTAGATTTCTTTCAGTAGAGAGAAAAGAAATGTTAGGAAATTGAACATTGCGTACAATATGTTCAATTTTTCTAAGATGAAGTAGGGCCATCCTAGAAAGGCAAGGAGTTCGTTTTTCAAATTTACAAAACTGAAAATTGTTTTTGGTGATATATCTTGTGGTCTGTATTTTTCGCCATTTAAGTAAATGTAATCTTTTATATCTTTAGAATATCCGCTGTAGTCTTATGCGTAGATGTCTGAAAAGCCTGCTGTTTCTGCAAGTTTGAGTAGGTTTTTATATATAGATTGACGTTGTATAGTTTCCATTTTTGTGAGCAATTCTTGAAACTGTTGTGTACGTATGTGGGGTTGAACGTCGGATTTAGAGTATATGCCGATCGATTGTAAATTGATGTTTGGATTAAGAGCAATAGCTCTAATGCTTTTTGGTGAAAACGTTTTTAATGATTGCATGAGTGTAGGATATGGTGTGAGAAGGTAGTATTTGTCTTCGTCAGGGTTGGATTGTTTCTGATCCATATGGGACTGCTGTATCCCAAAAATAAGTCCTTCGAGAGAGTGTATCAACAAAATTTACTTTATTTTTGTAGAATATAGGGATTCTTTTAAAGCATCTTTCGTATTCAAAAACATATAAAGGTGATACTTTTTTGGTACAATTGTAATACCATAGTATGTTTACTTCGTAGTAAAAAAAAATTGATCTCTTACCGGATAATAAATATCCTGCATAAGGGATCTTGAGTACTGCTAATGCAAGTGATTGTAGAACTTGTGTTCTTTCGAGTTAGCATAATTGATGTAGTGTTTCAAGTTCTGTTAAAGACATTTCTTGAAAAATTCTACTTGTTGTTTAGTCTAATTTCATGTCTAGGTGAATGTCATAGTGATTTGCGCCAAAATGAGTGTTGTTCATTAGCGATAGTTCTTGTAAACGTGTACTGTCTTTGTCTTGTGGTTTTATTTTTCCACCAATGTTTCCTGTGTTTTTAGGAGGTTTACTGGGATGTATGAATTTTTGTCACCGGTTGAGTAATGTGTTGCATACGGATGTATGATTAATTTACCTGTATTCATGTCGAAACCTTGTTCATATTCCACAAGGCTGAGATGTAATAGTCTTCCGATATTACTTTGTTAAAAAGATTCATAATCTAGTCTGTTTTTATTTCCGTTTGAGACTTGGGAACAATGTACCTTCTTTTCGGAGAATGTCGCTGTGAATTTATATCCTGTTAGTGTTGTAGCTCGTGCTTTTGAGTGAATTGTAGCTATTATGTTTGTTGTCTCGATTGATTGTGGTTCGGATTCGCATAGAGTGACCTGGTTTATTGCATATTTTTGAAATGATTTTTGTTCACTTTTTTCACAGTCATAGTGTGTGAATAGTAAATCCTGGGGTCCAGTTCGGGGGGAAGGGTTATTATGGTCCAGTTTTGAGAAATTAAGACAAAGGAGGGTCTGGAAAATTATTTTTTTTAGAAGATACTTGTGTATGATAGTCTTGACTAAGGATTATAAAAAGTTATATATCCAATTGTCTTTTTCGTGTATTTATCGTAATTGTAGTTGATATCTGTGGTTAAAAATGGGGGAGGTAAAAATTTAGCTGTTATATTTGGGAGAATGAGCTGTTATTTTTGAGGGAGGCTAGGGATAAAGGAGAGTGAATTATATTATTTAGTCTTACTGTGATTTCAAATTTTGGTGTCAAGTTATCCTGTGTAAAAATTTGTATGTTATGTTCTTGTATATCTTTCTGGATATCTTGTCGATATTGTAATCTATTTAGTGCCCAGTTGTGTAATCTGTTACATTCGTGATGTTGTCCAAATAGTCGAAGGGGTGCTACAAATGTCTTCCAATCTAATCGTAGATGTATGTTGTTGGTTGAAGTTTCTCTATATCTAGCGTCGAGATGTGTAGGAAATTTTTGGGGAAATGGTTTTTTGTGAAAATTGAGGTAAAGAAGGGGTTGAGGGGAGTGAAAGAATTTCGGGTAGTGACAAAGTTGTGTCAGATGAAACGTCTATTGGATTTTTTACTAAAATTGATTCACCTCGAGTAAAAACTTGTGTCATTCAAAACGGGAAATGTTCTGTAGTGGCTGGGACAAAAAAGGATTTTCTCTGATTTGTTCAGATATAGGGGTTGAACCTAAATAATCTAATGGGATGTTTGATGTGTTTGGTTGTGATGGGGTCTGGGGAGTTGTTTGAAGCGTACTACTGGAAAGGTCTACAGGATTTGTTGTTGGTGAATGAGTTATGTTGAATTGAACTCTGGGGGTTTGGAAATTTCTATTTCGTCTTGGATGTATAATTTGTCTGTTTATTTCGAGCGTATTTTGATTTTGACTTTGTTGTCTTGCTCTATTAAGATCTTGCTGTAGAGGGGTGTATATATTATACACTGGTTCGTATTGTGGTTCGCCCAGCGATGCTTGGCGAATTACTGGTTCTAGTGGTTCGGACAATCGTGAGTGTCTTTCTTCAAATGTATATGGATTGTCTTGAAAAGAGATGCGTGTTGATGATTGGGGGTTTTTTTTTGACTATTTGTTGATGTTGTTGGAGGTTCTTGGGATCTTGTTGGTGGGGACTGGTGTGGGGGTTGTTGATTAGCAATTCTGGAAAATTTTTGGAAAGATTATTTATTTATGAAGAAATTTTATGTTTACTGTAATATTTCTCAACGAAAAGGATGAAGATGAAAAGTATCGTTGCTAATGCGAAGGTTATGATAGCCTTTTTTAATAAATTTGCATACTGTCATTGTCACGGACGTCAGAAATGTGAGAAATATTATAAAAAGAAGAAAAACATCTGTTCTACTGAATAGATGCTGGAACATTTAGATAGTTATTTGAAATATCGTACCTGAAGAGGAGGTCAAGTGTTTTGGAAAAATTAACGTAGGTTTGGGCTAGTGGTGAAAAAATGATGGAAAAAATGCAAAAAATTATCAAGAGGAGGATGGATATTTCAAGGATATTGGATAATTAAATTATACAAAGTCTGAAAAAAATTGAAAGGATTGAGAAAAAGTTTGAAAGAAAGTTTTGAAAATAGTTGACTGTTCGAGAGAGAAGTATTTGAAGAAAAGATTTGTTTCGTCGAATTATATTTTATTTTGTGAGGCTTAATTCTAGTGTGGTCGGATTATTTATTGATTTTTTGACAAGTGGTTTGAGTTTCGGCAATTTTTGGTGAAAGAAGGAAGGTTCTGAGGGTTCATAAGGGTCTTCCAAGTTTTGTTGTTATTTATTGGATGATCGGGGGTATCTGAGAGATATTCGTCTTTTAGGCTAAATGATCATGTTCATTTTGGTCTTTAGGCTAATTTAAAATTTTTGCTTGAAGGGTTTTTGATTCTAAGTTGGGTCAATATTGTTGATTTTTGTTCTACTTGATAGGGGAGGGTTGTATGATTCAGACTTTGTTTTTTTTTCAGGTGTCATTAATTAGCGGTTTGCTTATTTTTGACCTGGAGGTCCTTAAGTTATAGTCAGAGATTCGCTTGAAGGTGGTTATTTGTCGGCTAGAGAAGTCGTGTCAAAAAAGAGGTGATGATTCGGAAAGGGTTCTTTTTGGCTGAATTTGAACTAGTTTGTTCAAGTGCTTTTCATCTTGAATTTTAATTTTAAAGTGGTTTCTGAAATTCAACTTTCTTTAATGTTTTAGATTGTGGAATGAATGTTTTATAATTTTTTCGTCGCTGGTTGCGGAGTCGCGATGATTGTCTATGTGAAAATTTTTCTTTTTGTTCTTGTGGCAGAAATTTTTCTTTTAATTTTCGATTTTTCTTTTCTGTTTGAGGTATCTTTTTGTTATCTAATTTTTTAGGTGTTTGATTGTTAAAATGTTTTATTCCTTTCTAATGGTTTTTGGATAGAAGTCATATCAGTGTTTTGATTTTGTTTGTCATCGGAGTTATTGTGGATAACTCTGAGTCCTGTAAAGGAGTATAATTGGGTTTGTTCGCGAGGAGCGTACTCTTTCGGGTAATAGGGTAATAGATTGCTTCTGTTTTGAACAATTTCTTTTTTGCTTAGATCTGTAAGTTTGTATGTTACGTCAGTGGGTTTATCAACTATTTGATATGGTCCTTTTCGGAGTGGTTGTAATTTTTTGGAAAATTCCTTTTTGTTTTGTAAAATTTGGAATTCAAATGTATGTTCCAATTTTTAAATTTGTAGTTGGTGTAAATCAAGAATTTTTTTGGGAATTATTGTTTTGTCTTTTTAACAATTTTTTGTTACTTTCTGATAGATTTCATTGTGTCTTTTATCTTTGTTTAAAATCTATTCGATGTGTGTCCCGAAAGCTAATTTTAAAGTTTGTGGGTGATGCAAGGTATGTAGTGGTAGGTTATAGCATATTGAATCTTAAGTGGATTGACAATAACCTTTTGTATTTTTTGAAGAATTTGCTGTGAATATTATTGGTTTTCATGGTTTTTGGTTGGAAACCATTTCATAGGGTGACAGTCCTAAAGTTATAATTTGTGATTTATAAGATAAGGGGAACAGTTTTACATCTGATGACCATTCAGTATATCTTGTGTCATTTGCGTTAAAGATGCATCGGAGATATTCTTGTAATGAATGGTTCATGCCTTCGACTAATCCATTAGTCCAAGGTGCATGAGATGTGCATGGTTTGTGTTAAATGTTATATAAGTGGCAGAGTGTGATGATTTCATTGTTATAAACTCAGTGCCCTTGTCTGTAACAAGGATTTCGGGTAAACCGAAATTTGCTATCCAGTGTTCATAAAGTGTTGTATATGCGTAATTAGCATTACAATGGGGTACTGGGTTAAGTGCTACGTAGTGTGTAAACGCATCAACTATGACCATTATATACGAGTTTCCTTCTGAGGTTGGTGATTTGGTCCTTTTGTGTCAAATGAAGTTCTGTGATTGAATTATAGACTTTGTCCTTTAAAATCTTGTTTTTCTGCAATTTGTTTTTAAAATTTGGGTATGGTTTGTTTAATTGACATGTTATGCAATCATTGCATTATACTTTTTTTTCTTAATTAGTGCATTTGGAAAGTAAAAATTTTGTATGAAACTTGAGTATGTTTTCTCTGATCCTGAGTGTCCTTTAGTGTGTAATGAATGTGAAGTATGAAAAGCTATGAACATCAGACTTAAAAGTAGACATGGTACTTTAAGATCAGGTGTTTGATATTCTAAAATATCTGTATTCTCGTTGATAGAAGTTAGAATTTTCTGAATTATCTAAGAAAAGTTTGATTTCCTAGAATGGTGATATCGGCTTTGATTGGTTTGGTTTTATATTGTGCCAAAATTTTAATTGGCTAACAACTGGGTCAAGGTTTTGATGTTTCACTAATATTCCGAGTGTTATTTTTTCTGTTATTGGGATAAAAAATGTTTTCAGTTTCTATTTTTGATAGATTTATTGCATCTAGAGGGTCATGGAGGTTAAAAACGTAGTTTATTTAGTATTTTGAGTCTTTGTTTGATGGGCCTGTTAAATTTATTTTATCAGTTAGGTTTTATTTTCTATTAAATAAAAATTTCTACATTCTCTATTGAATGGTTTTTGCTTTGTGTTGTTTTTTTCCATGGTGAGTATGGTATCGGTTTAAATGTAGATTTTCCTAGGAAATCTAATTCGTAATGTTTGTTTTGGCAATCTAAATATAGCGCAAAAATTGTTGTAGTTTATTGATTTGTGATTGGTCTACGTCAGTTTTTACTGAATAGTTGCATTGTAATCTTGGTGAAGTTTCGTCGTTTGCAAGGAAAAACTTAATATTCTGTATTTCGACTGTTGTTTTTCTTGTTGATAATTCAGGTGGTGTGTTTCAACTTAGAGTATCAGGTAGTGCGAGGTTTTTTCCTGCTGTCCAAAGCTTATGTAAGTTTGGGAATTTCATTAAAATTAGTTGAGACCTATAAACTTTATGGTTCGGGTTTGATTTTTGTGTAAAAAGGAAAGTTATGCGTTTATGATCTGTAAATAAAATTGTTGGATGTCTTGATCCAAGTATTAAAAATTTGTATTCTGTAGGTGTATATATTATGGCTGTACATTCTCTCATAATAGTAGAGAGTCTAAGTTCAGCTTTTGTGAATTGTCTAGAGTTTGCTGAACTGAGATTTTTTTTATTTGTTCTATGTGAGATTGTAATAATGCTGTAACGATGCCAAAGTTAGAGGCGTTGCACATGGCATAAAATGGTTGGTCTGGATCTAGAATAGTGTTTGATATTTGTTCAGTGAGAAGAGTTTTTATTTCTCCAAATCATGTTTGATGTTCTGTTGTCCATTCAAAATTATTCTGTTGTCTGAGGATGTTGTAGAATGGTCTTAAGTATAACTGCATTTTCTATACGTTTTTAGTTAAGAAGTTTAACATTCCAAGAAGTTATTGTATTTTCTTTTTTTTGGACGTTGGTTGAAGTTTTTGAATTGCATCTATGCGAGCTTTCAATGGAGTTATAGTGTTTCTTTCTATAATATGTCCAAGAAATTTTACGCGTGTGAGGAAAAAATGTGATTTATCTGGGGCGTGTGAGGAAATCAATTACCAGAAGATAAAATTTAGACATTGCCACGCAATACACAAGAATAAAAAACACAGCTTTAACATTTTTTCAAAGAATAAACAAACAACCACCATTTTTCTCCAAATTTTACCCTATATACAATCAGGAAAGGAAACACCTGAAACCACTAGCAGGTTATATTTATAACTTTTCTATCAAACAAGTTCACCAGTACGATAAGGAACAAAAAAAAACAACATCCCTATATGTCTGACCTTGAATTCAGACCACTTCATAAATTTTTCCGAGTAACAATTTCATCTATCAAATAAGGTTTCTTTCTATAATATGTCCAAGAAATTTTACGCGTGTGAGGAAAAAATGTGATTTATCTGGGGCAATTCATTGTGAAAAACTGTTGATTGACATATATCTGTTGCGTTAGTTTCACAATAACCTGAGAGTCCTAGAGGTAGGGATATTTTATATGGGAAATTATTATATCCATGTAAGGATATCATGTCTGAGTCGGAGTCTTTCATGTATTTGATAGATGAAATTGTTACTCGGAAAAATTTATGAAGTGGTCTGAATTCAAGGTCAGACATATAGGGATGTTGTTTTTTTTTGTTCCTTATCGTACTGGTGAACTTGTTTGATAGAAAAGTTATAAATATAACCTGCTAGTGGTTTCAGGTGTTTCCTTTCCTGATTGTATATAGGGTAAAATTTGGAGAAAAATGGTGGTTGTTTGTTTATTCTTTGAAAAAATGTTAAAGCTGTGTTTTTTATTCTTGTGTATTGCGTGGCAATGTCTAAATTTTATCTTCTGGTAATTGGTTTTCTTTGGATATATTTTGGTAAATTTTGTTTGTGCTTGAACATTTTGGGGGTTTTTCTTCTGTTATTTCTTCTACGATTTTACTATTGATTGTTGCTGGATATAAATTTTGTATAATAATATAAGAGGAAGTGATCATGATTTTGGTAGATGTGAGAATGTTTTGGTTGTTCGTATATAATAGATTCGTAGTCAATTTCAATTTGTATCATTTTAATTGAAATTGCTTTATCTGTTTCACTTCCACTGTCTATAGATTCGCAATTGATCTGATTTAATTACAATTCTGTGCTTTCGTTATTATCAAAACCAGGGGGGTCTGGTTGATTTTCTTCAGTTGTTTGTACTTGGTTTTTGCCTCTGATGTTTAGGTGTACTACTTCTATTATTTTGTTGTGAATTCGGATAACGTGTGTTATTTCTATGTGGTGATTGAGAATAGTTTCTTTGTCTGTTATTATAATTTGAATTTCCGTTCTGCGAATTGTTGCGTTATCTGTCTTGATAATTATTTGATCTTTGATAGTTTGATCTGTTGTTATAATAATCACGTGATCGATTATTTTGATATCTATGATTTCGATCATTTGAATAGTTTCTATTCCTATCGTTGGAATAATTTCTATTTCTATTGTATGAAAAGTTTCTAGATCGGTTGTTTGAACAAAATTTATTTCGAGAATTTGAATGGAAACTGGCATCAAACGAAAATTCAGGTCGATTTGAATTTGATCTTGAATAGTTATTTTGATACCGACTAATTCGACTGTTTGATCGACTATATCTGTTTTGTGAGAAATTTCGTGAATTTTTTTGATTTGATGATCGCCTTCGATAATTCTACTATAAAGTGATTGTTGTCGGAATATTTTGGAAGTGGTTTTCCTGAACTATTATTACTATGAATGTTGTCGTTGTGTAAATTTTGATCTTTTTTCGTGTAATGATGAAATGATTTATTTGGTTATCTATTTTTTTGTAGTTAATTTTGATTAACTTGTTGTTTTTGTCTGCATTCGGCAATGTTATGTCCGTATCTACGGTAAAAATTGCACCATTTTTTCAATGATGGTTTAAATTCAAAATTTGGATTTTTCTTGTAGATGTTTAAGAAGTCAGTGATTTTTTCAGATAGTTTTGTGTGAATTTTTGTGTGAATGTTTTCCAATCTGATTTTATTTCTATAGGTAAAACTGAAAACCATTTTTGGGCTGCGCCGTCAAGTGTGGTTTGGATTAGAGCTGTGCGTCTTTGTATCCAATTTTAATGAAGCGGCGTATTTACTGGTTCAGGTGCTGTATTTAAAATTAAAATTGCTCTGACTACATTTAGATAATCTTCTACAGAATATTCAGGATCTGTGCCTGTAGATACCATTAGTGGCTTATTCGATGATATTGATGATCCACCCATTAGGTATGGATTCATAGTCATCTGCAGTGATTCTGCGGCATTTCATATTTGAGAAAAGTTTGTAAGTTGGCTTTTTGTTATTTCATGTTGTTGTGAATAATATGGCAATGGGATTTCATTATGGATTTGGGTTGGTTGGTATGATTGTGTATCAACTGGGTTTTTGTGGTTGAAAATTATTATTTTGAGATGTTGGATTATTTCTAATTTGTCGTTTTTGTTCATCTTGTTGTGTCATCATATGATGTCCAGATGTCATCATATGGTTCCAAAATATCTTATTGGTTAATATTGTAAGAACGAGGTCATTGGTTTGGATATGATCGTTGATAATTTTGATTTTAAAAAATTCATCATGTGATGGAAAATAATTAGTTGTCTAATAAGGAGGTTGATTTCTATTATTGTGTCTATTTGTATTATTTTTATTTTGTTGAAAAAATGGATAATTTTCACTTTGTTCCTGTGAGGATCGTGGTTGATCATTGAAGTTTACTGAATTTGAGGTTGGTTGTGGTATATCTTGACTTTGTGAGTATAGTTAGTTCTGAGTATTCTTAATAGAGAGTTTTGTTTATTTTAGTCTATTTACATGCTTCGCTGTGCTTCGGTTGTTGTTATTGTTTCAATTATTTCTTCATTTACGAAGTGTGATGGAGTTTGTATATCTTGTTGTGAAAGATTTCTTGTTCAATTTAAGTTTTCTTGGTTTATAAAAGCCGAGTTTAACCTATTATTTCCTGCTCTTTCAGGGAAAAATGAGTTATAGTTTAAAGGTGTTGCGTCAATTGTAAGTGGGTGTACGCTAACATAATCTTTGTGAATAGGGATTGTGCTAATTGATTGACTTGATATATTTTTTGGTATGTTAATAAATGATTCATGAGACCATTTAGGGTCCCAAACATAATCTGATTGTTCTGCTAATACGGTTTCATCATCTATATTTTGTAGTCTAATTTTTTTTGCTTGTACTATAAGATCAAAATTTTGATTAAAATAATCGATTATGAACCATGCTAAGATTTTTTGTAAACCGTGTTTAACGTGTTGTGGTATGTCATTACTAAGTATATTTTCACGGATTGCATTTAAAAATTTTGAAAATATATGTATTTCTTGTCGTACGGTTTTATGTCGGGAAGTTTGAGTTGGTGAATCGCTTTGAGGTTCTTTCGATTCTAATGTAGATATATAGCTATAGATAAGTGAGAATACATCGTTTGTGAATATTGAGTTTGCTCTTTGTGAGTTTTGATGTTGTATGTTTTTTATGTATTCTATAAAAAACCTCGAGGTTCAGTTAATGGATGTAATAAAAGTTGGAGTACCGAATCTTTTAGGTTATCTTGATTTCGAATCATTTTTGTGTTGTATGACTGTTAGTGCGTAATTTTCAATGTGTCTTATTGGTTGATTCCAATTTTATAGACGTAATGTGATTTCTGAGCCAGAAAAGTATAATGATTTGTTTTCATTTTTTAATAATTTTATTTCATAGTGTTTGTCTTTTTGTTCTGATGTATCTTTTTGTTTGTCTGTGTGGCGGATTACGAGATCGAATCTTTCTTCGTTAACTAAACAGTTGTGTAATATGATTGTTTTTTTTCCTAAGTTGTATATTGACATAAAGTTTAGGATGATGGATGCAATATTGGGGTTAGTGATTTCTTATATCTTAAACTATTAGTTCTTACAATTTTTTGTGGTTAGCATAATATTGGTCGTATTTGTTGTGTTGGAGAGAAAAGCGTATATTGATTCCTGAGAATGATTTTTACTTTCTCTTGAACAATTCTAAGTTAAGCTAGACCTACTCAATCTTACTTGGGGGTTGTTATTTGTGATCAAGGGTTGCAGAATAGTAAATCAATCCACAAGATTTAGGTTTAATTAGAACGCAAGTAGCTCGTTAGATACTATTTTATGACTTACTAAGTTTAAGTGTTTTAGCGTGAGTCATCTAAGAGGAAGGGGATCAAGTGAAGAATGAGTAACCGAAGTTCTTCACTG
>NC_087062.1:94362961-94458836 GCF_963678635.1 Symsagittifera roscoffensis
CTAAACTTTTTCTAACCATATCAAAAACATTGTATTTGGAGTACTATATTAAGATTTACTTGTTTTAACATTTTTAACTTATCAATAAAAAATATTTTAAATCATTAAACTCATCGTTTTAAATCATTATTCCATTCTATTTAGTTAAATACATCCACTTTAGAATAATAACCAATACTCAATCAAGTTTTTTTTAGTCGACCTATAAGCTCTGCTTTTTCTTTACTTTAAATCATTTCAAAAATAACTATTAAGAAAACCTTTGCCGTTAGTTTGCATACATTTTATCGAATAAAGTGTCTTTCTTTCTTGATCAACCATTGCACTAAATCTAAGTTAATGGTGTGTTTGACCGACAATTATGTTTACCCGGTAGCAATAAAATCAAGCGTTTCGAATCTTATCATAATATGGGCAGTTTAGACATCAAACATACAAACTGCCCTTTAGCCCTCGGGCAAAACAAGCACGACAAAACTTGACTCAATAAAAAACAAATGCCCAGATAATTAAAATGCACAGTTAGTCAGTGGAGAGCGATTCATTATTAGTTTCACAAATAAAAAACAAAATTATTTATCTTTTAATTATACCTTGAAGCGTGAAAATCTTACCCAAAATCTTCCCAAAAAAGTATAAGCATTTCAGAATCATTCTTAAAATTATGTTTTAATTTTCTGAGAAAAGCAATCGATCATTTGGTTTGAGCAACTATTTTTGAACACTTTGGGGAAAAAAAATTGTTTCTTTCGTCATGATTTTTAAAATAAATCAATGGGTTTCGAAGCACAAAACTTCTTTGAACTTTTTTCTTGTTATGTGGACATCTTTAGCCATGTGGTTGTACAGCGACGCCCTGATCATTGAATTGCCATTTTTGGTGCCCTACTTGCCCGAAGGGTGGAGATTGGGCTCTTGGGTTACATTCATGAAAGGAACTTCCACCTTTTCGCTCATACTTTTACCCATTTTTCTCAAACCGGGGTTAATCAGGGCTAACTTTATTTGTTATGGCCTTGGATTTCTCTTAAGTGTGTCTTTGGTTATGACGTGGGATAAAGTTTTGCCGCCTTGTGACAATTTTCCGAGTGGATTGAGCCTCGGTTTTTTGATCACGTCGTTTTGTCTTTTCGGGCTTGACGCAATTCGGATGACCTTGATTTACATGCTAGCCGACAAAATGTTCGGAGAGAGATACGTCACTGCGAACTTAATCGGCGATACTTTGGGCGGACTATTTGCCACTATTTTGTCTTATATTCAAGGATACAAAATTTATTTCAAAAAGGACAATTTAGAAGTTTTCGTCGATGGAAAACCAGTTGAAAATGAAAGAAAAAATGACATGTTTCTTTCGACTGACTTTGTTTTTGGGCCTGAAACGGCTTTAATTATTTTTGCTGTTATTTATTCATCAACTTGCGTTACTTTGTGGATTATGATTCGTATTAATCCCGAAACTCTGCGCAGTATGTCAAAAAAAAGCTTCCGATTATAGAAACGTCGATGACGAAAAAGTATTTTTGATTCCGAACGTTGAAAACCCAAATTTGGGTGACGGTGATTGTCAAACACAAAAAGAAGAAAATATTTGCGCTCATGGATTATTCCAGAATGTTCGAAGTTGCAAGGCACATATGTACTGTATGTTTGGTATGTGGTTCGTTGTCATAGCAACGTGTTTCACTCTAATGCCTTCGTTTTTTACATTTACTACCATTCCCTACAGCCAAAGATGCTTCAATTTGTCGGTGGCCTTTTGGGGGGTCTCAATGCCCTTAATAGCCATAGTGGCCCATTACACCCCTATGCGACGGCTCATATCATACTTCTTATTACTCCTTATACATATTATCATATGCTTCATTCTTCTTTTTATTGCTTCGAAAAGCCCAAACCCCCCATTTGTGGGCAATTTTTGGGGCGAAACTGTGGTCATAGGTCTTTGGGCTGCGGAAGCCTCGACTGGATATTTTCTCTACTCTAAAGTGTTTTACGAACTGAGCAAAATGAAGTTCGACAACGCGATAAAGTGGGGCTCTGTTGCCGCCCAATTGGGAAATGTCGGCGGATCGCTATTGGGATTTCTCTTAGTTAACATGACAGATGTGTTTCATGATTACTGAACTAAATGAACATATTGCAAGTCGGTTATTTAGCTTAGATGACCTCAACAAACAAACAACCATGTCACAAAAAATTTGGAAGTTAAAGATTTTGGTTTCCAATATTGACTCATTAATTTGACTTTTCTAAAACCAATTTCAAGAAGTATTATGCAACCAGTGCTTTAAGACCTATAAAATTCAATGATTAAGTTGATCAATACAAGTTCAAAGATGACCAACTATTATGTATACATGTTATACATTCAAATTTTTTAATACCATCAATATCTTTCGTAAAAAGTTACGATTTCTTATTATTAACAAAAACAACAGTGGAGAAATTTTGAATGCTGTCCGAATGTAAACTAACCTATCTGCAGTAGCTGCAAATTGTATGATTTAAAAAACTTAAAACTAGAGTACGAAGAAAACTAACCCGTGAATAAAATACCTTTTTCATTTTGAGCTTTTCATATATACAAGAATAGCCGGTTACTGTGCAAATAGCACAGAATGTTCCGACCGTCTTAAAAATTACAACAAAACTGTCGTTTTTTCGGCTTGGTGTGATAAAAGAATCTCAACAAAAAAAATAGATTGGGCATTTTCGTCAGTCATTGTAAAATACGCAAATTGAAAAACAATTTTTTGAGGACAAATAACAAGAAAAACAAAAAATTCAAAAAAAAAGTTTTTTATAACTTTTCAAATTTTTTTCCCAAAATTTTGAAATTTTTGATTCCTAAGATGACGCTAAAAACTTTAAAAACTAACTTCATTTGAGCCAATCTAATTTTTCAGGTCCTAAATTAAGCTTAAATAAGCTAATGTAAGCCTGCTCACTCACTTGAAATTAGACAAAAAACCAAAAATTTCAAAAACTTTTTTGATATTTTTGATGTCGTTCGAATTACGAGTGAAAGGGTTTTATTAAGATATATCACTAAACCTGATCCAATGATTATTCGGGGTAGCTGATTTTGCGTGGAAAACAAAAAGGCTGCTCGCTTGTTTTATTCGCTCGAATTAAGACAAAAAATCAAATATTTCAAACCGTTTTTTTTGGACACTGGGAAAGTTTTTTGGGTTTTTTAAAATGTTTTTTAAATTACAACTGAAAGAGCTGTAATATGACATATTATTAAACCCAGTCCGATCATCATGTGTGGTCCCTGATTTAGCGTGGAAAAAAGCACTCCAATTCCAAAATTATGTAATATGTGTTTAGCAACATATAAAAATTTCCCTTTAACTTGCCTCAAATAAAAGTTAAAAATTTTTCAGGCCGGATTAAATGGTCGCTTTAGCTTTTATAAGAGCAAAAAAAGTATTGAGCGATAATCGTCCGAAATAAGCCAAACTCGCAATTTTCAAACCGCCATAATTTTACTAAGAGTTATATCAGCTAAAAAATTTTAACATTTGAATTGGGGACATCAGTAATTTTCAGGTGGTATAAGAAAATCCATTCAAATGTGGCTCTCAAAAAATTCAAAAGTTTTTTGAAGAAAAAAGATGCACGATTAGATGACATCTTACAGATTATAGCTGCTAAGGGGAGCTTTATTTTCTATGAAGATTCAACAAAGTTTGAAAGTTTTTGTTTTCAAATATTCCATTTTTTCGTAAAAATTGGAATAAAATAGTTTGAATTTGAGAAATTTGGAATAAATAAAGTCAAAAGGATACTCTTACTTAAAAAAAGGTAGCGTTTGCTTTAATAATAGAAGTTTCTGGAAAAATTTGGCAGGATATTATTGTTCCAAACTAAATTTGGAGATTCTAACTGATCCAAATACTATGTTGATAGATGAAAAATTTATTATTCTATATTTTTATTGGGGCATTGGGGAAAAGTTAAAAAAATACGAAAAACTTCAAACTTTTAAATTAAATTTATATTAATTATTTTTTTTCAATTATTTTGTAAAACATCATAAAAAAGGTTAAAACTGAATTTTCTTCAAAAAGCCCTGAAGCTCAATCAGAACATTTAGGGCATCGCTTTGATTCGAGGAATCTTGTTTTTCATTGGTTTCCGTAAGGTTTCTGGATCTACTTAACAATCTACCCCTATTAATAAATACAGTAAATTACCCTAGTCGATCAAGGGAGGTTATCTTGCAAGATCTTGCAAGATTCTTGCAAAAGAGGGTTATCTTGCAAGATCTTGCAAGATGGAGGTTATCTTGCAAGATCTTGCAAGATGGAGGTTATCTTGCAAGAATCTTGAAAGAGGGAGGCTATCTTGCAAGAATCTTGCAAGAATCTTGCAAGATAACCATCCCAAAATTTCTGTCGAAAAACACAAAAAAAATAACAGAAATTAGGTGTAAGATCAAAAAAATTGTTTCTAGAACGAGATGCTTAACGAATAAAATTTCTAGAACGAGATGCTTAACGAATAAAATTTCTAGAACGAGATGTTTCTAAATGCTTAACGAATAAAATTAGACAAAAATCATGCGTTAAAAAGTAGTCGCATATTTGTTGTTAATTTATTCAATGAGATTAAAAGTATCAACCAATCAAATCTTTTTAATATATTCGCAATTATTGCGGCTACTGGTTTGCGAAAATTGAAGGATTATTGGCCAAAAAATTTTTGTGACGAATTGCTTTCATTAGTTCAAACCGGGGATATTTAGTTTTTTCGACTATCGATTTCTAGTTTTGAAAGTGGAATTTACTTTTTAGATTTCCAGAGAATAAAAACTTTACTTATTGATCCAGTTTTCTCAAGTCGGGTTCATGTTATCAAAAAAGCGCCCATCATAAATTGTTCTAGAAATTTAAAGAGCTTAAAGGGCTTCTATTTTTTTCTTTGAGTTTTGAAAGTTGAGATTTTTGAGCGGGCTGTGTGTATGTATGCGTAGCTAAGATTGCTTCCTTCTTCCACGAACGCTACTTGGTTGTCTTCGCGTGTAAAGCTGTTTTTGCCCAAAAAAATTGTATCTTTAAAGATCTTGCAAAAAAAGGTTATCTTTAAAGGAGGTTATCTTGCAAGATCTTGCAAGAATCTTGCAAGATCTTTTAAAGAGATGCATCCTCTTTAAAAGAATCTTGCAAGATTCTTGCAAGATCTTGCAAGATAACCTCCCTTGATCGACTAGGGTAGTACTAGAGCTTGTAATGAGAATTCTAATTTTGATGCATTCTGATTGGTCGAAAAATCGACCATTTTGATATACTCAACAATCTCCCCACTTTCGTAAAGGTGTGGGGGTTGTTAAGTAGATCCAAGTTTCTATTTCAGAGTGAAGTGGAAAAAGCTGTGAAAGAAGAGTACAAAATCAATCAGCAGTTGAACAGAGCAGTAGCCGAGACGCTAAAGCAGGAAATTAATGAGCCCCAATCACAAGCTAACATTTTGCCTGTAAGTAACTTAATTTGTTCCTACTTAAACAATTTTTGTCAGGCCAAAACGTACTTAACGTACAATGTAGATATGCAAAACTAGGGTCAAGTATCTAAGAACATTTACGATTTTTTTTTCAATGAATCGGTTCATGAAATTTTTGTTTCAGAGTTTTGGGATTGATGAGAAACTGGTCCAGTTGGAAGTGGCAGCCTCGGTAACTCCCATCCAAGCCAGCTCAGTGGCAGAGGAGATGCAGGTATAAATTTAAAGAAGATTCAAATAATACAATTAACAAAAGGCTTTGATAATTTAGCACCCGCCCCTCTTAAAGCGGGTATGTCAGCTTGGCTATGGGTTGAAATTTTCAGCAAATCCCCGTCTAATAACACAGAGCATTTAGCAAGTTTAATTCTAACTAAATATAAAGGTGGCGCGTCTTTTTGCGTCAATTAAGCATTTTCAAATATTAAGGGATGATTGTTTATTTTGTTCGGGCCGGAATTGCAGCCATGAAAAAACACAATAAGTTTTAGTCAATGTACAATTTAACTGCATCTTTACTGCAGTTTGAAATTTTGACGAAAGTTGTTTTGTTCGCTTATAGTTGAAATGTTTTCAAATTGATTTCGACTTTTTTTGAACAAGTGTTATCTCAACCAGGGGCGGATTTAGGGGGGGGGGGGGGGGCGGGGGGGGGGCGGACGCCCTCCCTTCAGGGATTCGACCCCCTGCCGACCCAAAGGGTCCCCCCTTTAATACTTTTTCAGAAATCCATTTTTGGCGGACCGACCCTAAAATTTTTCTAAAGGCGCCTTTGGCGCCAATATATACTAACTTTGAGGGGGAGCGCGCGCCAAAAAAAACGCAATTTTATTGTCAAAAATTTTCAAAAAGTGCCCAAAAACGGCTTTTTTGACTGTTTTTTCAAAAATTTGCCTGCGGCGCAGAAAATTTTACCAAAATAGGCGCAAAACAGTGCTTTGGGAGAGCTCGAAAAATCAATTTGGTCGACCTAAAAAAAAAAAAAAGGTCGTCAAAATTTTGGAAATTTTTTTCGAAAATCCGCCCCCCCCTCGAGAAAATCCTAGATCCGCCCCTGATCTCAACCATTGGGTTTGTAAGTCCACATTTGAGTTACTATAGCAAAATACAAGCGCTCTTTGCTCCGACTTTCGAAGATTTTTTTTTCATATTAAAAGATTGAAGATGAAATCGTAATAATAGATTAAAATTGTAGCGGAAAACTGATCAAAAAATAATTAATTATGATTGATTAAAATGTTCTATAGTTGATTACAATTGTTATAAGAACAAGAGATTGTAATAAAAAAACTAATTGATTGTATGGATGTTCTTAAATTTAAAAAGACTAAATTCATTATATAATCGATTATGAACGCTTGAAACTGTATGTAGCTAAACATTGAAAACTTCAATCAACACTTTCTTTTTTCACATATGTCAGGAACATGTCAAAAAGCTGGTAAGTTTCATGTTGAATCGAAACAATTGAAAAATTGAGGTAACTGATACTCTTGATTGCTTTTTTCTTTTGTTCTAAATTTTTGTTTGATAAAAAAATAAATGAAACTTAAGGTTAGAGTCAAGGGACACTTAGAGCAGCATATTTTATTTATCTGAAAAATCAGGTTTTTCAATGCTTTTACAAACGTTGTAAGGGAAATAAATATAGAAAAGTATTCTCAGATTGCCCTTCTGCAAAAAAATGAGACTAAATTTTGTAATCAAAAGAAACAAGATATTATTATGAAATTGTTATTTAGTTTAGAATATTTTCCCCAGCAGTTATTTGTTCGTTTGGGTTGAGCTTGAACTTAAACTTTTCCTGAACTCCTGATTTTTTTGACTGATTTCATATCTCTACCTAAAACGTGAAGAATATGCCTGATTTCTTAATTTATCTCAAAAGCGTATATTATAAATTAATAGATCTTCGAACGTTTAATTTTCATGATTTTTTTTTAAGAAAAAACTTGAACTTGAGTGTCGTTTCAGGCTGCAGTCGATTCCTTGATGCAGACTAGATCGGACGTGAACAAATCTTTGGATGGAATAGCAGACTCTGTCTTCGAAATTGCCGCTGAGAACTCAATTGATCTCACTTCCAAGCATCCTGTAAGCACCAAGTTCTTCTCTTCACAAAAATCTTTATGCCATAAAATTTATTTAAGAAAAACTATATAGAACAAAAGGGATTTATTCAAAATATCGCTTCCGATAGATTGAATAAATGGTTTTCCTAAAACATCAGATTCCTTTATTTCTGTTGATTATTCCTTTGAGAACCTTTTGTTTCTTTGACATTTTTGAAGAGGAACAGTTTTTTTTCTGTTTCAGAGAAATTTCTCGTTAACTGATGACAAGCTTCAGGCCACAATTAGAGCCGTTAATGAAGCTCTTTTGTCTCCGCTGGCTACAGGGAACTCCAGAGCTGAGCTAAATCAACTTCAGGTGAATGAGTGTGTTGTAGTTTCTTCATTATATATTGTATGAGTCTTGGACAGTAATCTCGACACCTATCTAGATGTCGTGATTTCATTTTTTTAGCAAAATTAGCAAAATTAGGCTTCGTAAAATGTAAATTTCTTAGTTACATCAAAAATCAAAATCCAAAATTCCTTCATTTTATGATAAATATATGAACTAACTAACTTCGGCAAAGTCACAAGCATAATAACAAACTTGGCATCCATTTATTTACAATAAAAATAGGTTCAAATGAAGACAGGAACTCTGCCTAGGATTAGCGACAGGCATTTGCTCTCACGACGCTGAATCTAATATGTGGGTATTACGAAAAAAATTTATTTAGAAGAAAAATGAAAGCAGATGGCGAATAAAAAGTTGATCTGACTTGATTCTTAAACGTAAAAGTCGAATGTGTTTGTTTTGTTTCAAAGCAAAGTCCCTTGATACCAACACTGGTAACCTTGATCATACAAGTTCGAAAAACAAAGATCTTAATTTTTCCAAAAATTCAACTACCAAAGTCTTTTTGTTTTTGAAAGTCGCTAGTCGTAGGCTCATGTAACCGGTTCACTCAAATTTCTTGATTTTGTTCAGTTTATAGCTACTGCTTCTTCTAATTGTGAAGTGCACCTGAAGTTTTCTTACCCCTGTAGATCAGGTTAGAGACTTCCATGCCGCAGTAACTAGTGAAAAAGAGGAGCTTTAGTTTATTAAGGCAACTTGAAAGAAAAAAATCATAAGTTTTGTACAAATAAACCAAAAAAGCTCCTCAAATATACTTGGTCAAAGAATATCGAAGCTTTTAGAGCCAATTCGTTACTCAGCACCCACTATGTTCTTGTAAATTGCTTGGTTTGTAGTTTTTTTTTATAAAACAATGTCGTGTAAGCCTTTACTATGAATATTACAACGGTCTAAAATCGTGTGATAAAAGCAGTTGAGTCGATACCGACTAGCAAAATCAAATTCAAAAACACAGCATAAATTTTTTTTAATTATCAGGTTCAGAGCGGAATCACGGTATCTTTCGAAAAAAAGTTCTTCGAATTTATTTTTGCTTTTCAGTACCTGATTCCGACTAGTGTTGTTTGAGCAATCGTATTTTAAACCACCATATAGAATGATTGGTGCTTTATTGTAATTTAATTGAATTATAGTAGTACTTAAGTAGATAGTTACGCTGAAACACGCATCTGATTTTTTATAGAAAACAACAATTTTGATAATTAAATTATTTGAAATGCTACTAATGTGAGGACTCCAACTCAATTTTTTATCAATCAACAGTCCGAAAAAATGTATAACCGATATCTGTTCACCTGTTTTGTTGTGTTACACAATTAAAGCTCCCACTGCAATTTTAAACAATTGTGAGGGCATTGAGGTTATGAAATTTTTACTAAATTTTTTGATAAACCATCAGGAACTGCTGAATTTATTGGGCAATTTCGGAATATCTTCAAAACTTCAGAAATATGAATGAGTTTAACAAAAAATGATTACAAACAGGAAGGTTTGAACTGGTTAGATAATGAAAACGCGATGCTAGCTTTACCAATCATAGCAAAACAATCATTCAAAATATTATAAACTTCGAAAAAGAGTTTGCTCTCATTCTTGACTCGTGCTAACTTATTAGCATAAAAACTGTATTTCACTTTGCAAACAAGTGATATCCCAACAAGTGATTCAAATGCCTGCCAATGATTCAGAATTTCCCAACAAAGCAGCTGTGAAAGTGTAGTTGAAATTTCATTTCAAAAATTAATTTAAGAAAGAAGCGATTTGTGTTTTCGATCCCCCTTAAAAATGTCGCAAAAAGTTGACTGTAACTGCTGCCAGATCTGAATTATTCTTTGGTTAAATATTTCAATTTGTAGTCGCAGCTGACGAGTAGTATAGACAGATGCTCACAGCTGGAACAGAATACGGAAGAAGCGCTTGCTTCGTACAGCATAGTCTGCCTTCACGAGGGAATTAGTCCCATAAACAACAATAACATCAGCAGATCTCAATTTAAAGACACGGTAGTATTATTAAAGAAGAACATTACCCATAGATTTATATCAGGTTTTTGCAGCTCTAAATGGTTTTAGATTGATGAAAATGTTCAAAAATTGGAAGAAGCTTCAAAACAGTTGCCAACCGACTTGCGACTTAAAATTGACGTAAGTATTCAAAAAACTCACCTTTTTGCATAAAAAACTAAATATTTCACTCAAATTTTTTGTTCAACCAATTTCAGGAAGATATCAAAGAAGTCAAAAACAGGAAAACATATTTAGACGATTCTGTTCAAATCCTACTGGACGACATTTTTGCAACATGCGAACCGCAAATGACCTCCAGAGAAATGGAACAACTATCCGCTCAGGTGTGTGTCTTTAGTTATTAACTTATCGAAACATTGTTTTTCTTAAACTCAGGGGGGTTGAGAGGTTTCCGGCGTTTCGCTATCTCCGACAAAACATTTATTTGGGTTGCGTTGAAGTTTTTAACTGCTTATCCCTTGAATTAGCCAGATTAAAAACATCCATAAAAAGCATACCTTCGATAAATCAAAAATTTGAATATTTATAAATTAAAAGAAAAATTATGCCAGTCATGTGCGATTCTAACTTTGAATTAATTTGTGAATGAATTTCAAAAATAAACTTGCTTATGAATGTTTGCTTGAACCACAAGCGCATCCAGCGAGCAATTTTCCTCTTCAAATAAAGCCCTCATTCAAAATTTTAACAAGCCCCTTTTCGCGGTGGGTTTTTTTTTTCTTCAGACAAATTTCGACTTTTTAACTAGCCGTTTTTGACGGAACTTTTTAATCCGTCTTAGAAATCGTTCCAAATTGGTTCAAGGAAGGTTATATGCCATAATTGATTTGTTAATAGGCGCAAAATCTATCACTTTGTACTTAATATGACGTGTGGGGGGATGTTTTTACATAAAATCTCAAATTTTTTCCAAAAAATTTTTTAAATTTTTTTTATTACATTGAAATTTTTCATCTTATTAATGCTCCATAGACCTTAAAAGGCAGTCGGAATTTTCAGGGCTTCGCCCTAAAACGAGCAGTCTTGTTCTCATTTTGTGCCACCTTTTTGAAGGAAAGTTGACTTCAAATGATTGCTTTTTGTTTCATTTTTTAAAGGCTTTCCTAGTGTGATTGTTGTATATGCGTCGAATGAAAATGGTTCAGAATTCATTAAAATTTTAAATTTTGCCGTGGTTGAATGGTGCTGTTGTTAGCTGGAGCAGCATTGTTAAGCGATGATTTTGTTAATGCTTTTGTGAAACTTCATTTACTGTAGAAACTTGTCCTCTTGTATGGAAGTAGAAAAATATAAGCTTAGTGGTCGATAGCGGCATTGAGCATCCGGAAAAAGTGCCAAGTTTTGGAAAACGAGAAAATATCCAGACCCTGAACTTGTATCGAGCTGTTTCCTCTCTTGTGTTAATGAAGTTTTGTCAAATAAAACAGAACAAAAAGCTACTGAAGGGTTTATCAATATCACCCAAACAATCTTTTACTCAATTTGAACAAGTAGTGCTTCGCCAGTCAATATACGGAGCTTTGCTTGAAGGCTGCGGTATTTAGTTGTTTCAAGATTTCTTTCGGATATTAAAAAACCGGGACCAAAATGCCTGTATAAAAACAACTATGAACTCATTTTGGCTCTGCGGCTGATTCCAGCTATCATTTCTTAAATCATTTATAATGATCAATGTTGTTTTAAAAACTGGTCATTGAGAACGTCAAAATTTTTCATAGAAGTTTGACATCAATGACGAGATAGTCTCACACTTCCATTGAACCTATATCAAAGACAAAACTATTGCAAAAAATGTGATCTTTTTTTTTGGCAACTTTTCAGAATCTTTCCGAAGAAGCAGCGGCTGGATTAATCTGGATAGCGATCGCCGGAGAAAGATTGCATCTTGGTGTTGCTTCTCTTTTAGGGAAAACTAGCCGTATATTTAAAAATTAGATGCAGCAATGTAAAAACTCGATATTTTCAAATCTATAAGAGCAACAGCTTTTCCTTAGTTCTGTTTGCTTAACAATTTTTTCAATTTTCAAAACAACTATATGAGTTTATGAAAAACATGCATTTTATGAGTTTCTGGTGGTCTGGCATTAGGTTCCTGTTTGCTGATAATGTTTGCTGATTTGAAAATGTATGTTTCGTTGTCCCACGCTCCGCCATCCAGAACCACCTTGCCCTGATACTGAGGAGTTTACACTTCCTTTTTGAGTCTACCAAAGATTTCTAGAAAGTTTTTTGAATTCGGCTTAAGCAATTAATTACGCGGAAAATGATCTTTAGAACAATGATTATTGAAGCACATGCACTATCCACTAAGCTAAAAAAGACTTTGCAATTCAGGATTTGCTCATTTAATAATTAGCAGCAATGCATAACTATGATGAAACTCAATTTAAATTTTTTGGTCCTTCTCGATTTGAGTTTTTTTCTGATATAAAACAACAAAGTGTAATTCTCGTTGATTTTTATTCACATGCCGCAATCATTTTATCAAATTATTCTAACTGTTTTTTGATTTGCTCAGAATCTTTCTGTTTTGTTAGTTTTTGAAGGCTGGAGTTTTTTTAGTTGCTCTTAGTTCATGGAAAATGTCTTGGGCTAGATTGGAACACATGGTAAGATAGTACAAACTTTCTCACAAACAGAACGTGGAACCTTCGATTGGAGCAGGGTAGAATTTCTTGGAGCTATTGTTTAACCAAAAATCAAAATTCCTCCATCTTTTTCAGTACGATGTTTTCAATTGATTATGTTTATACCGCAAAAAGAACTAATTTTGGGCCAATCATCGTCGTTTCTCAATTTCTCAAATTGTTTGAAGAATTTTTTTGCTTAATCAACAATATTTTATTTGTTTTCAGGTATAGTTTCAAATATTTCACCCAACCTAACTTTGTCAAAAAAATACAATTTTTGTGACGTTAAAGAGTACTCCAGTTGACCAAAATCTAATCATTCAGTTTTGTTTCATGAAAAAACGCTCATCATACATTCTAATAAAGCTCCCAACAAAATTATCCAACTAGCCCTACCGACATGATTTTGAAAAACGGAACTGTGTGAGTATCCTTTTCCATAAATGAAGATCATTTAGTTTTTTAAGCTTTTTTACATTTTTTGTTTGCTATGAAATACAGAAGCCAAGAACAATCTTACCCCAAAAAAAAACCGAAAAAGGATCAATCAGAAAAAGTTCATTTGTAGATTTGCCATTCATGTTAAAACAAAAAACTCACACCGATCTTCAACAAAAAACGTAAGTTTTTGTATCTGGCCAGATAATTTCTACTTTGAAAAAAAAAATTTCTAGGGTTAAAATTCGTGGCCTGTTACTATAAATAAAATATCTGGCTTTTCACAGATACTCAATAGGTGTTTTATTTTTTTTATTTTTGTTTTAAAAAATTGTGTAGAAAATTTTTGTCGAAAAAATTTTTATCGACTAACCTTAACGTTATTTTATTCTGGTCTTCATGTTTAAACTGCTTTCCGATCATTTTCCTAAACTAAAATATGCATGACCAGCAGTTTTTCAAAATATTCAAAAATGTTACAGCTACTTCTGTAAAAAACCTTGAATGAAGCAGTTTGATTTTACATTTTTTCTGATATTGTGAATTATCAGTTTGAATGAACGCAATTTATTTGTAGATAAAATGCTAGTTGTACATTTTTTATGAATGGTTTTTATGACAACCATTTTCAGTGCTGAGTTCAGCCAGGTGTGCATCTATTTAGGTGAAAGAGTGTGCAACTGTGACCTCCGTCGCATCCCTTCTTCAGTCCAGATCAGTGGAACTTACGCCAGTACAAAAGGTATTTTTTATTCTGTTTTTGCTTGAAGCCAGTCGCTTTTTAATCAATTTTTTTTTTGAAAAGTCTCAAAATTGACAGGAAATTTGCATTGATAAACTGAGCAACACAAATTACCAATAACACAATGACCCGGATTTGTTTAAAGCGATGAAAACTAGTTTTCGAAAAAGTACCTTTTCTGAATATTCAATTTAATGTTTCTGAAAAGATCATAACTATCACTATACTGAATTGAATCTCTCATTTTTTTCAAACTCCAGAAGTCACTCGCCAAACTGATATCCGACGAGAATTATCTGAAAGCGAAGGTTGCAGAGTCTTTGGGGAGTAACGTAGCGAGCCTACTCGGCAAAGGAGATCGCATTCCGGTGGCCTTGATTGAGGTAAAACATCATAGAATCTCTTCAAATTAACCGACAGTTTCTCAAGTTGAATAGTGTTTGCATCTGATTAAACTATTTTAGACACTTGGACAACCTCATACAATTCAGGCTGTTTCTGAAGCTCAGGCGACTCTAATGAGAATCCCAATGTCATCTGAAAATTCTGACAGACTCTCCGATATCAAGGCAAGCTTAATTCAACAGCAGATTTGTTTCCTTAATGATTTTTAAAACGCTTCCACAGGGGCCGATTTAGGGGAAGAGAGGGTTGGACCCCCCCCCCCCCCCCCCTTAGGGATTCGACCCCATGCCGACCCAACCCGCGCCAAAATATACTAACTTTGACTGGGGAGCGCGCGCCTAAAATCCCTATTTTTTGGTAAAATGTTTTCCAAAAAATGCCTAAAAACGCCTTTTTTGGCGGCGCAGAAAATTTGGCCAAAACAGGGTCTTTTACTGCTTTAGGAGAGCTCGGAAAATCAATTTGGTCGATCTAAAAAAAAGGTCGATAAAATTTTCGAGTTTTTTGAAAATCCAAACCCCCCCCCCTCCCCCCTCCCTCGAGAAAATTCTAGATCTGCCCCTGCGCTTCCATACAGGCGCGGATCTTAAGTTTTCTCGAAGGCTGCGGGAGGGCTGTTTTTCAAAAAAAAACTGTCGAAGTTTTAGTCGAAATTTATATAAATTCAACCAGATTGATTTTCTGAGCTCCACCAAAACACTACTTAAACCGTATATTGAGCGTCTAAATCGAGTTTTGGAAACAAAACTGGCCAACAACGACATTTTAGGCTTTTTTTGGATTTTTGGCCAAAAATTGCTTTTTTGGTCAGCGCTCTCCCCTCGTATTTAGAAATACTTAGGGGTAGAAAGTTTTTAGGGTCGATCTGCAAAAAATGGATGTCGTACAATAGTACTAAAATGGGACCCTTTGGTTTTTCGTGGGGGGGGGGGGGGGGTGAATCTATGAGAAGGGGAAAAGCGTCCACTCCCTAAATCCGCTTATGCTTCATGGCTTATTTTAAAAGCAAGGAAATTAAAACTGATAGTCAAAAACGCTAATAGCCACAACTCAAAAGTCTTTTTTTTCCGCTTAATTTTTCCGAGAATCTGGAAATTAAACAATTGCAAATGCAAGAAACTATATTATTTGAAAAAAAAAACTGAAAACTTTATGATTTGAAAATGTGTTCAAGTCGAGGAGTGAAGAATTGGTTGAACAGATGAACGAGTTGAACACCCGAATAGAAAGTGCGGCCATTGGCATCATAAACAGTAACGAATTCCTTGCACAGTCGCCTCAACTTCTCACCTCATTGGCAAGTTCACCATTTAATAAATAAATTTAAAAAAAAACGAGTTCAATTAATTTTGCAAATATCTGAGACTCTGGAACACCTGTGAACGGACCTGCAGGTCCAATGGTGTTATCCTATATAGTTAAATTGTTGCGTGGTTTGTCCATTTATTAATTTAACTGCCCACAATGGAACTGCCCGAATGCAATTTATTATTATTACTATTATCATCATATTAATAAACAAGCTTTGATGCGTGGTAATCAGCTTTTTTTTTACAGATCGTTCTCACTGGAATTTTTTGGTTGAACTTCTGTTTGCTTTTGACTAAGGTCATAAAAGTAGGAAAAATTTTCCTGGCAGCCAACGCAAAGAACTAACTACTTGCAAAGATTCTTTATACTTTGGCAAGAAGAAAATAAAAAGACAATTGCGTGGTAAAAATAAAAAGAGATTTTCCAGAGATTTTTTTTCACTATTTAATTTGATCAAAATGACGCTGAAATGACGAAAAATATTTAAAAAAAAAATTTCAGCACATTTTGGATATGAGAGTTGGAACGCTGCCCGGGTCGAGGTCTGCGATTAATTTTTCGACTTTTTCGTTGGTGGAAATGTTAATTCCGCGACCAAAAATCCATAGTCTGGACAGGGCATTAAGTCGCGGACAATCTCTAGAAATACACTATTTCGGTCGCGATAGTAGAAAAATTAGTCGCGGCATGGTCAAAAAGTAAGTCGTGGCGGTCGAAAAATTAGTTGCTCAAACCTCAACTAGTTTTTCGACAGCCGCGACTAATTTTTCGATCGCCTCGCCTAATTTTTCGACCAAGCCGCGACAATTTTTTTGACATCTGCGACTAACTTTCTTTCGGTCGCGCCGGTCGCGGTTAACTTTCCTTGGGTAGCGCCGGTCGCGGACACGTTGCCTCGGTCCGCAAAGTCTGAACACACCAAATTTTGGTCGCGGCGGTCTGAAATTATCCAATTTTGGTCGCTACAGTCTGGAAATACCAAAATTTGATCGCGACCGTCTGGTCATAAAAGCAAAACCTCGACCCGGGTGGAGCTTTATAATATCGTAAAATCGAGGGTTTCAAATCGTTTTTCAACTGATGCCAGATTGCTTGAACGAAAGTTTTTAGTCAATTTGTCTTGAAACTGAAACAATTTTGAAGAATACTTTGGAATTCGAATCATGATACGAGGGCTTCAATCTGGTACCACAATAAATCAAATGCAAACTTTTTAAGGGTACTTAAGTTCTCGTTGAAAAAAAAACGCGCCAATGAATGCCATATTTTTCTCTGACTTTAGAAATCGAGTCATAGCCCTGAGGAAAAATTGAAGATGCTTCTCAGTGCTACGGAAGAAATCAACCTGAACAACAAAGAACGGGTAAACTTGTTTAAGAGTACTGAACGCAGTGAAAACTCTTATATAGGCCTTGGTGTTTTTTTGGAGTTAAACAGGGTTTTTTCAGGAGAATGTCTTGTAATTCTCTAATAACTACAGATGTGCATTCATACATATTAATGCTTTTATGAATTAATGCTTTTAGGTATATATGCGTTCTTTTGATTTTAATTGAAATTCATCTGCTGAAAGTGACGTAAATAGCTCTCCAAATACAAGCGGGAAACTCTATTTTTTCTGTGAAATTCGAAAGTTGAGATTTTAATAACAAAGTCAGTGTTTTTTTTCCTGTTTACTTGCGTTCATTACTCTTTTCCAACTGTATGTGGTCTAAATTTATAACCAATTCAACTTAAAAACAAAAAAATCCTCATTGCGTTTTAGAACGAACTATGCAAGCTAATTGAATTGATGCACCTTGTGGATAACGAAGCGCTAAAATTGAAGACAGATTGTGATCGCGAAACAGTCAACTCAATCAAACAAAATGCACACTTAGATGGAAGATCGAACAAAACTTCACCAATTATCGAAGAAAATTTCATCGAGTCGAAAAAGTTGAACACAATTGCACAAGCTGTTACTCCAGGCAAACCAGGTAAATCAGACATGGGATGTGGCCGAGGTCAATTTGACCCAGTTTGAGAAAAACAAGCTGGAAATTTTGAAAATTGTTTGTATTGTTCGCATGATTTAAAGCACTGTATTTGGAAGCAAAAACAGACAAATTGAGGGAACTCAAGCCACTCAAAGACTTTAATACGAGCTGTCTTTCTGCTGTAGAAAAGATCTTTTAATATCAAAGTTTTGAAATTTCAAAAATATTTTTGTTGCTGATTTTCAGCAGGTGTTGATTCCACATTTAGACATCCTTTTAAGCAGACGGGTCAACAAGTAGACAATTACAGTTTTCACCAATCAGAGTCGAGATAAAAGAAATAAACGTACGCAATAATTATTCACGCGTAAAATTGTTTTTTGTCTCAATTCTGATTGATTATTAAAGTATTTGTCTGTTTCATGACCTGTTGACTCAAACAGTTGTCATCTTGTGGCTATTCAACTTTTTCAGCATCAATCAATAAGCTCCCGAGAGACGAAGTGGACAGCATATTGGGTCAATCAAGGGTCGGTGACAAGCTTGAGTCGTCCGAGTCCAGTCGGAAAATGCAGAAGGAGAATATGCTGCTGAATACCAGGGTGCTGGAACTGCAAAGTGTGCTAGAGAAAACAATGAACGAGGGCAAAAAACATGTAGGAGAGATAATTTTTGGGGTTAAAAAACATAGCGGCCTAGAATCATTCTTAGATTCTATTGGACAAAATCGACGCAAATTGATGTTTTCGTTTTAAAAAATGAGTTTCACAATTTCAAGTCCCACTTCACAATTATTTACTTCGCCTGCTTGAAATGAAACCGTTGAGAAATGTTACCACAAATGATCAAAACAGAGCTTTCAGATTCACATCAAACTTGTTATCTTTAAATCCAAATATTGGTTCTTCAGAATGAAATTGAATGCTATAGCTCAGATCAACTGTTCTCGGTCGACGCAAGAAGTTAAATGTATATCCGTATCCAAAGCTTGCTTTTCAGTAAAAAACTGCCTTTTTTAGGTGTAGAATAAGTTAATGTGTAATTTTGTTAACTGGTGCGTTTTCTCTTTTTCAGGAAAAATTTTAAAACTGTCCACACTCAAGTTATACTTTGGTAGTCTGATTTAAAATTTTTTATAGTTCTCATTTTAAACCAGAGAACCAATGGAAGGCAAAAATCGCATATTTTACTGAAATGAAAATGCAGCAAAAACTTAATTCGTTGTTTTTTCAAGAAAAATGTCATTCCGTTCAGTTACTTGTTTAAATTTTAGCAAGTATTCAGTTACCTGGCCAATCCGTTCGGATTCTAGAACAGCTAATACTCAGCGGTATGACATGGCGCAGTCAGCAGGATACAAGAACGCGCTAAGTATCCAACCATTTCGGCAAAAAGCATCAGTAGATCCACCTTTGAAATGGTTCAAGTGGACGGCCATGATGAAAATGGCAGTGTTTGCCAAAGACGGATTAGAAGTAAGAGATTTACTCAGAACAAAACCTCCAATTGTCAAACCACTTGAATCAATTTGCAAAATTAAAATAAGGCAAAAAGAGGCCCAAAAGTGCAACCAAGATATCTGCAACCAAGAGCAAAAAGTAAATTGGGAAAACAACGCAATAAAATTCAGAGACAGGGGCGTTCTATGTAACAACATTCCAAGGGACATGTAGACGCCAAACTAAGAAGTTGCATATTCTTATGCCTGAAAGTGGAAGGTCAACGACCATTCCAACAGAAAACACCGGTACTGGTCATCCAATCGACAACTACAAAAAAATTCATGCGCATACTCGAAGGTATTTTTTCTTGAAAAGAACCTTAGCGTTTGATAGATATAATTTCATCAGCCAAAAAGAACGAAAGAAAGAAACTTTGGAAAAATTTCATGCCAATCTCGTAGAACTAGCACCACGCACTGACTGTGGAGACAGAGAAGATGAAAGGGTTTGTGACATGTTTACGGCCGAGATGTCAAAAGAGAAGATAGCTGAAGAACTCCTAACAGAAACCAGATCCCCTCAAGAAGCATACGAATTTGCAGTCGAAAGAGAGAAAGGGATACAGAGAAGCAAAACAGTAAAAAAAAATCTGCTTGGAGCGGTATCAACCACAACGGCAACAGTTAAATAGGAGCCAATGTGGCACAACAACAAAGCGGAAGAGGCGCCCCATCGGTTATCAAAACCACCAAATAGGTCGGGTTTTTTCGAAAGGTCAAACTAATTTCCCCCAAGAAAACTACAACGCAAGGGGTAATCAAAATGAACAAAACAAACAGAACAGAACGTGTTACAAGTGTGCAGACAATTTGGCCCAAACCACCTACAGTCATGCTCAGCGAAAGACAAAACGAGCACAAAGCGTGCTAAGCGCGGCCTCTTTGCAAAGGTAAGCAGATCAACACACTTCAACTACATGCATGAGACGAAAAAAAGTTAACGCGAAGACGAAGAGGAAGAATCCACTGACGTTGTAGATAACAACGACCCATTGGCTTATGCAGAATTTGCATTATCGAATACGCGGAAAAAAATACCACAGGACAACTTAACCATTTTAGCGATTTCAAAAGCATTTGACATAAAAAAACTCGAGAAAAATCCAAATAGATGGTTTAATTGGTCATATTGTGAAATTGAAAATGGAAACAGAAAACATATTTGCAATCGCCGATTCAGGAAGTCAATTGGCTTTCTTCAACTAAAAAATGGCACTGATATTAGGAACAAATGAACGACCAGCAGCATCAAGTAGATCCCACCGGAGGATTCCGCTCGAAATCCTTCATGTTTTAACGGCAAAATTATCCCGAAAGGGCGTCTGATAATCGCGGCGGAAGGTTGGGCCATACAATTAGCACTGTTCATCACTGTAGACGACCAGAAAGCAAAAATAATTGGACGGAGCATACGGCCAAAAATTGGCTTCAAATTAGCACAAGACAAACCACAACATAACCAGATCCTTAATACTTACAAAAAAGAAGAATTTTTGAAAAAAGTAACTAAAAGTTCGTAAAGGCTTTTTCCAACAACTCTAAAAGTGTAAAGTCAAAAACCACCTAATGCAAAGTTACTTCATAAAGGACGTCAACCCAAATCACCAAAAAGCTAGACGAGTACCAGTTTCAACAAATATCTACAAAAACGAGTAAAGACCTAATTCAACGAATTGATAGATCAGAAGCGCATTGAAAAGCTAGTTGAATAATTGGATGAACAATTCATCAGCAAAATTGAGACAACAAAAAAAACCAGACCTTGAAACTAGCGTTGGTTTCAAAGAAAATCAGCAAAATCATCCACAAACGTAAATATCAGAAGCCCAACATCGAACTTCCACTAGACAACATCGGCCAGATCACCAAAACGGAAGAACAGAAGAAAACTTTATTCTCAACACATATATTCGCAAATCTCTCGGGGTGTTAAAACACGAAATCAGTGCAACTTCAGCTTAATAGGGGTAAAACTACGGAAACATACCGATTCCGAACCGGATTTTACGGCCTTATGGTTATGCTGGCCGAATTTCAAAAAGCTATAGTTCTTACACTTACAAACTGCAAAAATTTAATCGAGAATCTCGATGACATTTTAATTGAAACAAAATGGTCAAAACAAACACACAAAGAACTGTTACAGAACGTTTGGAACAAACTAAACGACCAAACTCCAGCAATATCACTAGACAAATACAAATTTGCGTGCAAGCAGGTAAAATGGCTCGATTACAACATCAATAGCGAGGGCAAAAAACCCTTAACTCGGAAAACAGACACAAATAAAAAAATATTTAAACAACTAAAACTTTTCATGGGTTCAATACACGACCTCACGAGATACATACCAATTTTTGCATAGACTGCATCAGCACTAAAACCACTACTAAAAAACTCAGATAAACACAAAACTTAAGAGTGGAAGCTGGAACACACAACGGCATTCCACGAAATCTCAAAACTCGTATCTAAAATAACTCAAAACAAACAATTTAACCAAAGCTTAGAGACCCGTGCTTTGCGACTTTTCTACCTTTGGGTTAGGAGCCGTCCTAGAGCAATTTACCGATGAGGGCTGAGTAGCATTATCATATGCCTCGAGGTTAATAATATCCACAGAGGAAAAATACTCCGTGAATGATTTAGAAAAATTAGGTATCGTGCAGGCGATCGAAAATTTCAAATATTATTTATACGGAAAGAAATTCACCGTCATTACAGACCACCTAGCTTTACTCAGCGCATTAAACGCTAGCGAAAGAAAACCTAGCCAAAGCAGGCTCACTAGATTTAATAGATTAATCCCTTTTTTTTATATGAAACAGTTGGCAGGACAACAATGGGACTAATTGACTATTTGTCCAGAAAAATGGCAGGATTAGCGCTGTCCCAAGCGAGTGTCATGACGAAATTGTTCTGGCGTCAAATAACTTGTTCATTTCCCTTCCAGCCTTGAATTAACTGAAAACGCATACTAATAAGCTAGCCAATCAAGATCGAGCACTAAATCGGCTGGTTGAAAAGAGCGCTGAAAATGAAGGACCTCTACTGCACAATTGAAACCTCAAGTGCTTTTCAAATCTTCCACACATATCGAAAGCGGTCAACCAGTCCAAATCTAAAAACATTCACTTGCAAAAACAGTCAAACAATTAGCTGACCACAAACTCAAAATAATCAAACTACATCAATATCATCGATACATACAGCGGAGGAGAACAAAGAAAATTGATTGGGAGAAAAACATAAGGGCTTCAAAGGGAGATTCAACTCCGATAGCGCATGATCCCGAGGGGATGCAGCTCCAAAAAGCGAATAATCCACCACGAGTGAGAAACACGGAGCTGACCTGGAAAGGGAATCGTACAGAAAGGAAAGCTTGTCCAACCCGAGATGGCACGAAAGAACAACGACAACCTTTGAGCGATGGACTACGTCATCTTTTTATTCAACTACATCGAGCCCACAACGCACGAGAGCTGATAACAAATACGAAAGCCCAAAGTTTCGCCAAAAATCGTTTTCGCAGACAGTCCATCAAGTTCCCAGAAAGTAAAAAAAAAACGAGGAGGGAACAATTTTCAGAAAAGCTATACCATACGTCACATCCAAAAGTCCCAAAAACGGAATCAGAGACCCAAACAACCACAAACAAAAAACAACAAAACGATGCCCAATCGCAAACCGAGCTGACAGTGGAAGCGTACGAGCAGTATGAATACTGCGTAAGCAGAGTTAATCCAGAACAACAGTATACAGGGGAAACATCGCCAACCGAATCACTCCCAACGATGACCGGAAAACAACATGAAGCCAACCACAAACTCTTAATGTCAAGCGTGGTAGCAAATGAACTAAGCCACATGAGACAAAAACCAATCGAATCATTATCAAAAATTTCAAGAATTCAAGTACTAGTTCACTAAACAACCAAAAATGGAAAAACGCAAAACACGCGTGTTTAGATCGGGAAAACCTGATGCATCTTTCACAAACGCAAAAGGTTATGCAAGGCATACAATGCTGGTCCAAAAGTGAAGTCAGAATCAACAAGCGCCCGATAAAAAATCTACCGGAACGCGACCCTAACGAACACGGAAACCAAAAAAGCACAAAATGGTTCAAGTGTGAGAAAAAGACATTCACCAACTAAGGAAGAGTAAGCCCTAGATTTCAGACAAAAAGAACACAAAAAACAGGTGGACACTAGCACTATGCAACACATTCAACAAGTAGCAGTAAAAAAAAGTACCAATCGCAACAAAGATTGAAGATCCAAAAACATTCGAGCAAAAGTTTAAAACAAAAGATGGGAAAATATTAACATACACCCCATACACACTGCTTGGGTACAAAATCGAGGAAAACAACATTGATTGCTGAAGAACAGCGGATTCGATTTTGTCCCAAACCCACAAATCTGCGGACTATCTAGACTAACCCGATCATTAGCATAGACTCTCCAAAGAAATATTCTATAGCGTCACCGAAACAACAACAACAAATACAATACGGAAATATTTGGAGCATCAAAAGTCTGATCCATAAGATAGGGCCTCAAAAAGAACTCAACGGGATGCGTGGTGTGCACGTAAACTCTCTAGACATTCAAACCAGAGACAAGCGACAACATCAACGTAATAGACTTCGTATCTCCATTCGAAAAATAAAGGAGCAAACAAACACAGGTGATCACGACAAAAGAAAAGAAAAGCAAGGAAAATGGTGACAAGTGCCCAGAGGAAACAAACACAGAGGAAGATCATGAGGAAAAGAAAAAAGCAATTATATGCACAAACCACAATCGAAACAGAAAAAATTAAATACGCAAAAGAGTCCTACACGGACTTAAAACACAAAATTAGTCTCTAAAGTAACTAAGAACTCAATTATTTTTAAGAAAGAGGGAGAAATGTCATGTGGCTAGATTGGCGTAAATTGATATGACGTAATTTAATATGACTTTGACCAACAAAGACAAAACCGTGTCGGTGATCATAATCGCTCACTCCTCTTGAATACATTATAACGTTGATTCATTTTTTCAAACTTTAATAAGTATTGAGTTATCTTGCCAATCCGTTCTGGTTTTAAAATAGCTCATACACAGCGGTATGACAAAATTATTTCATTTTCTAGATTTCTCAGTGAAATAGAAAAACCGGAATCCATTTTCGCAAGTTTTGTTAAAATAACCGAAAAAAAACAAAGAATTTTTTTTGAAGTTCGGCTATTGTTTAACTTCCAAGTTATAAAAATAAAATGTTAAAAACTCCCCGGAATGAACTATCTATGATAATCTTTGGTGTTTTGATATAGAAATCAGTGTTTGAAATTTTTGATTCAAGATCTTATCAGTGGTATTGTATCCATAATTAGGCCTGAAACATCAGTCAATCAGTATTCAAAACCATGGTACTGAGTCATGTCTCAAATATTTCTAAAATGGAGCTAACATTTTGGCTTTTTGCCATTGAAAAGTTTCAAATCTAGCAATATTTTCATTATCACCAAAAAGCAGAAGATTAAGAAAATAAAACTATTGGCATTGCCAAAAAACTCTGAAAGTATCAGTTAGAGCATAAGATGACGAAATTTCCATTATTGTTTTTGCATTATCATTGACCGCTCTTGCTTACAAAAAATCGTATTTTTGGCTTGTAACAATTATAGAATGAAAACTTTGCTTTGTGTTCCAATCTTTTCTTTTTGCTTCAGTTAAAGTCGAAAGTGTCAAAAATGAAAAAGCAAAGATCTGCTAAATCAAAACAAATACTAAATCAAAATTTCTGGTATAATTCAGTCAGTTTTTCTTTCAATTTTCTGTAATCTATCAGGTCGAATCTAAGACACGCTGACAGTTTATTTACCAGAAAAGGTAGTCGCTACCAAAAATTGTTGTTGCCATTTTTTTTTCAGCTTTGGGATATGGAACGCGTTTCTGGGTACTTGTCGGGTCTCGTACGATTTTTTAATGCAGGGCATAACGTGATCCTGAATATAACATCTGTAGTTGTTGTTAGCAACTTTGTGGAAGAAAAGGAGATCGTATATTTCGTGATATAATGAAAGAGAAAATAATAGAACTTTTCAAGTCTTTGCATATAAGGCATAGCCGAAGAGTTTAGATCAATCTGGTATCTTTCTTTTGAACATCTTCAATGCCTCATAGTTCTGTTTTGGTTGGCTTCCACACCTCAGACCCGTTTAATATAATTGGTAAAATGTAGCCACAGTATTTATTTAGTTTTGATGATAGTGATGACGATTTTGACAAATTTCGCTCGACTTGGAACAGTGCCCCTATGGCTTTTGACACTCGCTGTTCACAGTTGGCAGACCAGGTGAAGTTTTTCGATATTACGATTTCCAGATCTTTTTCGTTATTAGGCTCTGAAATTTCGTATTCACCTAACTGAATTTCATGCGATGTACAATTTGATTTGAAGATCAAGTTATGACATTTTGATAGATTTAAACCCATGTTGTTATCACAGCACCAGATGATTATGTCTGTTTGTAGATCTATAGGGTTTACAGATAACAGCTTGTAGTCTTCCGCATAGCCAAAGCAACTGGATTCCAAGCCACTCGGTAGATCATTTATGAAGCAAAGAAAAAGTAACGGGCCCAATATTGAACCTTGTGGAACTCCGCTAGTAACATCAAGTCAATTACCGAGCTGATTTCTGATTCGAACGCTCTGCTGGCGATTCTGCAGATAGCTTTTAAACAACTTTCTGAGTTATCATTGATCCAGTGTGTAATTTAAATAGAATATTTGACCCAGTGTTACAATTTAGGCAACCATGAGATGCCTGTAAAATATGGCTGAAAATTTCTGTGCGCTCAATACGTATCATGAAACAGTCACGTGACTTAGAAGTTGCAATTTTTTGAATTGATTGAGCAAAATAAAGAGGTTTTCTCTACATTATTGTCGTTTTCTCTGCAATTATGAAATTTTCACTCATGCTGAAATTTTCACTCAAGCTTTTTAAAGTTACTAGGAAAGAGCTAGCCGGATCGGTGAATAGGAATGTTTGTTCCGAAAAAGTAAAATAGCCAGTATCTCATGACTAGTCTCAGAGAAGTTGTTGCTGAAAACCCTCGAAAATAAAATAAGAAATTTGAACTAATGGGCTAAACTTTTTTGAGACGCTAACGAGCTTGAGTTCCACCTTATGCCGCAGAAAAACGTTGATTACAGAACTAAAATTTTAATTGGCACGGCATCTTTTTCAAAAATTTTTTTAAACTGTTATTATTGTGATCGGATCTTAAGAACATTATAGTTGAATCAATTTTAGTATTTAAACAAAATTTCTTCGCTTGACTTCATTCGGATATTTTTGTTTTGCAGTTTTTTGTATCTAAAAATTTCTGTAATTTCAGTTTTCCGACGCCAGTAAACACGACAAGCTAGTTCGCCAACTGTACAACGAAAACGCCGAACTGGCTAAACGATTGGTTCACATTGAGAAAAAGTCAAAACAAGAAGGCGGCGAAAGAGAGAGGCTAGACGAGAAACACAGGGCGCTTCTGAAACTCTTCAGACAAGTCTGTCAAGCTGCTTCCTCGGAGTAGATTAAATTTTGTACATCTGTATTTTGACAAAAAAAGTTTTATGTTAATCATCAAGATAAAAACTCATTTTATTGACTTATTGACTGCTAAGACGAGAGTGAGAAATTGTTTTTTGTTTGTTTCAATGCTCTCAAAAAAAGGTTGCTCAGATTAAGAGTGTATCTAGGAGTGTATCTAGAGTGTAAAAAAATCTTTTGAAAAAAATACACTAAAAATAGCGAAAACTGGCGCTTTTCTGGCGCGCGCTCCCCCCTAAAATTTAGTATATATTGGCGCCAAAGGCGCCGGCGCCCTCAGAAAAACTTTTGGGTACATCAGCCAAAAATGGATATCACAAAATAGTTCAAAGGGGCGACCCTTCGGGTCGGCAGGGGGTCGAATCCCTAAAGAAAAAAAGCGTCCGATCCACCGCCCTCCCCCCTAAATCCGCCCCTGGCTCAGATGCCAATCCGTGTCAAGTTGCTCACCTTTGTGTCGACTGTCTCGACAGAATTCGAGCATGCTTCGACTTTGTCATCCAGAAAAAAGCAGCTGGGTATATAAGTTTTTTCCGCTATTGTTGTTTGTATCGACCAGTTCGACTGATTATGGATGACTTTTTATTTCAATTTCCGCCAAAAAAATGTTGGACAAAAAAGATTTTGGCCAAATCAATCAATGCACAAAATGGATTCTAGGGAACTTTTTTGCGGATGAAAATCTCACCTCAAATGAATGTTTTGGTTAATGCAACATGGTGATGCAAAATTTTTAGGCGTCTAATTTGTTGCCCAAAGGTTTGGGTATGAGCTCGACCAAATTCTCGTAGCTACGAAAAATCGGTGGAACACATATCCAAACCTTTGGACAACAAATTAGACGTTTAAAAAACTTTCATCACAGAGTGTTGCATTAACCAACACATTCAATTGAGGTTATTGGAACCTGATCTAAACTACATTTTATGATTGGATAAATTAAATGTTTTACCAATGTAAAGTATTTAATATTAACCAATCATGATCCATCTAACTAACAACCCACTTATTTGTAAGTGCTGAAGTTACTTGTAATTTCAGCACCAGAGAGATTTGAATTTAACTTAGAAATTAGTTGGACTCTCCCGAGCACTTCAGCAGCCGCAATAAACCAGTATACCCTAGATCTATTGAGCCTAGCAGAGACTAGTTAAACAACCTGAGACTAGATAGTATAAGAGTAAGATTAGGATCGGTATTAGACTAAGAAGTTGCACGAATCTATCCGGCCGAAAATAAGATAGCGTGACGAGCAGACGGTGTACCCTATCCGAAATTACTCTATGAGTTACACTTCGGTCCTAACTCATCTGGTGCGACCATAAGTCTCGAACAAGACCTTACTAGATTAGAATTAACCAAAAATAGATTAGAAATTAGACAAAAACATTTACAAAATGTTATACGACAATAATTTAATTGAAATGTCTCTCCGACTCAATAGATCAGAGCCAATATTCCGAACCATAATAGAACTACCCGGAATTGGAAGAAGACATCGAACCAAAGACGACATACGACAAAGTAGAAACTTGCCGTATAGTTATATGATAGTTCGGCAAAAGCCAGAACAAACTTTTATATTTCGAATACTACTTGCAATGAATTTAGATTTCCATTTGCAAACATAAAACCTTGAAGTTAATCTTCAAAATCATTTCAGGCGCTAAACAAAATTAATATTATACAATAACGATTGATAAAAAGATCTAAGATCGTTTTCCTAAAACTCTGCAGTATTATACAAAACATGTTTGAAAAATATTTATTGGAAAATAAAAATAAAAATTAGTAGCATGACAATAAATGGTTAGTAATCATAAATCATCTTGTTGTTCCAGCTTCATCACCTAAAACATAACAGCAATCATCAACTCACTAATATCATCAAAACACTAAATCTTTCCTTTACACACATCTAAAATTTTATTAAAACTTAAAGTCACTTAATTTTAAAACCAGATCATCAAGGCTTATCCTTGGATCTTAAATCATTTTCTACTTAATTAAATTTCAAATTTGATCATCAAGGCTTATCCTTGGATCAAACAGAACAACTTTGTTCTCCCCCACCCACTTAATTAGTGTCTAACGACCTCAAACGTCGATTCACTACCCAACCCTTTCTAAAGACCCAAGACTAATAGAAATTTTTAAACAAAACTAATCATTCAAATTAGGATAAACAGTGAAGAACTTCGGTTAATCATCCTTCACTTGACCCCCCCTCTTACCAGACCCAGGATAAATCTTAGACTTAGTAAGTTTAAAATAGTATCTAACGAACTACTCGCGTTCTAATTATACCTGAACCTTGTGGATCGATTTACTATTCTCCAACCCTTGAACACAATCACTACCCCTAAGTAAGATTAAGTAAGTTAACACCTTAGCTTATACTAGTCACGAGAAAGTAAAAATCATTCTTCGGAATCGATATACTTTTCTCTCCAACCCTGAACAAATAGACCCAGGTTAAGCTAACCAAAAAATCGTAAGAACTAACAGTTTAGGAAAATAGAAATCATTTAACAACCTTTTGCATCCGTCATCCTAAACCTTATGTCATTTAAAAACCTAGGAAATAAACAAACAATCATTTTACACAATTGTGAAATAGATAACAAAAAATACGACCTTGTAATCACACCTCATACACAAACAGTTGGATACATTCGAACAAAACGACAAACACTAAAGAGAAAAATAATAACTAAACAAAGACAAATAACACGAAAAAGATTTTCAAAAAATCGAAACGCATTTTCAGAATCAGAAACCAACAGTTTAGACGAACTTTACAAACTAAAAGAATCAATAGATAAAAATTACCCACTTCACGATCAATTATATTTTTCTGACTCAGAAACAACTTCAAATTCATCACAAAGAGGAAAAAGAAGAATAAAAAAACAGTACAAACACAAACCAGTACATTTATACAATTGGAATCAACCAATTCGACACATTAATAATTACATATTAACAGTCATCGAACGGAAAAATGAGTTCAACGCACACCCCAGGTGACGAAACTCCAGATGATGATGAAATCTTTCCTTTTATAGTAGACGCAGATACTGATAGAGGACAACACATATTTTGTCAAAATTTACTCGTAAATTTATTTGAACCCGGAATCAGTCCATGTAAAACAGAGTTCCCCGATGTAAAAATCAAAAGACAAATCATAGATCACTATCTAAAAGATATATGCAACATAACACAGCAGTATGGAATCTACTCTATAGAATTCACTTCCCCAAACCATAATAATAGAACATATACTATTCAAACAGACGATCTTGATTTAGAATTTTCAAAAGTTTTTTCAGAATATATAAAAAACATCCAATACCATAACTCACAAAGAGCAAACTCCATTTTCACCAATGAAGTTTTCGCAATAATATATAGTTATATTTCGATATTAGAAAACGAAATCCCATTAACAAATGTCTCACCGACAGAAACATCTAAACATTTAAGAGTACGACATGAAATCACACTACTCTCTAGTTATTTAAACATCATTAAAGAAAATTTCACGAAAGACGACGTTTCACAACATACCAAACACGATTTACAAAAAATTTTGGCATGGTTCATAATAGATTATTTCACACACAATATTGATTTAATTGCACAAGCAAGAAAAAATTTTAGACCCCAAAATTCGAACGATGATACCGCTATCACAGAACAATCAGATTATGTTTGGGACCCCGAATGGTCTCATCCCGCATTTATAAGCTTTCCACAATCAATCTCAAGTCAAGCAATAGGTACAATATCTTACATAAGAGATTACGTAAGAGTAATACCATTAACAATTGATGCAACACCATTAAACTATAATACATTTTTACCCGATACACAAAATAATAGTTTAAACTCTACAGTCATACACAACGAAAACCTCAATGGAACTAGGAATCTTACTCAACAAGATATCCAGACACCATCACACTTCATAAATGAAGAAATTGTACACACAACAACTACACAACAAAGTATTTCACCAATACGCCCAAATTTAACAACACCAAGAAATACAAATCCTTCACAAACACAGGTAACCTTACAATCAACCGTTAAACCTTCGGTTGCTCCAAAATATTCACATATGGATTACCAAACATATAGACCCATGACAATACCATCAAAAACACGCAAAATATTCACTAGAAACAACTTTGCAGACCATAATTATAATTATACACATCCATCAAAAACATATAATCAACCACAAAGAAATTTTAACCAATATACAAGATCTCGAAATTGGGATAACCCAATGACCCAATCTAATTCAATAAATTTCAAAACAAATCCTCCACAGGATCACAGTGAAAATTACCCATTTTTTCAACAAAATAAAAATAAAAAACAGACATCTTATCAAATGGATTATTTATCCTCAGATGATGACTTCTTACAACCAGATATATTTACACAAAATACTCAAGAATATCGTAGACAAGGAATACAGAAAACACGTACAAATCATAGAAATTTTTCTCCACAACCGATAGATGCACAACATCAACAACCAATTCAACAACAAAATCCAATTAATACACAATCTTTTCAACCAATTCAACAACAAAATCCAATGACTGCACACTCGTATCAACCATCACAAATGCAAAATGAAATACCACTCCCATATTATCTTCAACAACATGAAATAACAAGAAACCAACTTTCAAATTTTTCTCAAATGCCAAATGCAGCAGAATCATTACAAATGACAATGAATCCATACCTTATGGGTGGATCATCGATAACATCAAATAAACCTTTAATGGTCTTCACAGGAACAGACCCTGAATACTCTGTAGAAGATTACTTAAATGCAGTAACAGCAAATTTGATTTTAAACATAGGACCTGAACCAATTAACACGCCACTACATCAAAACTGGATACATCGACGCACAGCGTTGATACAAACAACCTTAGATGGCGCAGCCCAAAAATGGTTTTCAGTACTACCTCTAGAAATAAAATCAAACTGGAAAAGATTTACACAAGAATTTTCAAAAATGTTTGACTCCGAAAGAAACAAACAACAACAAAGAGTTTTATGTAATGAAATTCGTAGATTACCAAACGAAACCATCATAAATCTTAATGATGACCTTAAAACCACAATTAAGGAAAATAGGAATAAAAAAGAGAGCACCCCATCCTTCTTCAATTCGAGAACCCGATTTAGATTTTCGAAAACTAGTAGACAAATTAGAACAAGCAGAAATCACGATGAAACTAGAAGAAACGGAAAATCTGAAATTACAATACGTTAACAAAATTGAAACGACTTCCACTAATATTAATAATATACAGGAATCAGAAACAGACCTCGTTGAAAAAATCACTGAAATACTCAATATTTACGAAAAGAACCCGAACTTTAAAGGCAAACCATCTTTCAAAAAATGGTGTAATTATTGCCGCCGATACGGACATAGTATTTCCGAATGTAGACAAAAACAGCAAGATAGTCAAAATAAACCTCAAAAATACAAAGAACCAAATAAATCATTCTATCAATACATGAAAAAAGATCAAAATCTACCGAACAAAACAGTTCACAGCAACAACAGTTCAGGAAAACCACTCCCGAACAATACAAATTATACAAGAAATCAATCACCATATAACTCAAGTTATAGAGGAAGATCACCAGAACGAAGAAACACGTATAATCCATCACAAAATCACTACAATAGACCAAATAGTAGAAATAACTACTCCAGATCAAATTCAAATACACAACGATTTGTTTCTAGATCTAATTCCCAATCAAGAAATAACTACTATCCAAACAACCAATCACGAAATTCATCATACAATAGGAATAGAAACTACTCCTATAATAGAAATAGAAGTTATTCAAACAACCGAAACCAGAATTACCCGAATAATCGATCAAGAAATAACTCATATAATAGATCGAACTATAACAGACCAAACAATAATTACCAAAACAGATCGCGAAATAATTCACAAAATCGACACCCAAGTTATAATAATCGTTATAGAAATTATTCCCAATCACCACATAGGAATAATAATAACTATAATAATTCTAATAATCGTCACAGAAGCAGTACACCTAAACATCAAAGACAAATCAATCAAGTACAAGCTAACCCAGAAACAACATCAGACCCTCCAGGTATTGATGACACAGTAACTGATACGTTACAACTCAATCAAATAAACTGTACATCATCAGATTCAGAAAGTGATACTGAAAACACTCTTGCTATCAATATGATAAAAGTCGAAAATGACTATGAATCTGTCATATATGAACAACCCTTTCCATCACATATATCTGAAAATCAATCAGAATTTCTTCAAAATAATTACACTACACCCATAAATTCCACACCAACGACGCAAGAAACAAATGAGATAAACACTACAAATCAAACCAATAAAAATACCAAAACAAAATGCTTGAATACAAACCACATTTATCAAAATATACAAAAAGAACAACCCAAAGAAAAAATTTGGACAATACCATTTCTCTTAGAAAGCCCAAGAAATAAAGAATTTCAACCACCAGACCTTGAAATAGATTTTTTAATTGATTCAGGAGCAGAATCAAACATAATAAACATTCCCACATGGAATGAAATAAAAACTTTACATCCAAAGCTAACACCTCTTGAAACCTCCAGTAAGCTAGCAACAGCACAAGGATCAACATTGATAAACTACGGAAAAATCCAATTATTTCTCCTCCCTACCAGAACAATGGAGCAAAGCAAAATTTTAAATAAGCCATTTAAACAAATATTTCATATCACTGATATTAAATATAATATCATTGGAATACCATTTATTTCGAAGTATATACCAACAATTAACATACTAAATAGTAAAATATTAATCAAAGATAAATATACAAAAACAAAAGAAACATCCTTAACATTTTTTCAAAGATTAAATAAACAACCACCATTCTTTTCAAAATTTTATCCGATATTTAACCAACAAAGAAAACACCTGAAACCACTATCAGGAAACATCTATAATTTTTCAATCAAACAAGTTCACCAATATGATAAAGAACAAAACAAACAAAAATTTTATATGTCAGATTTTGAATTCAAACCTATTCATAAATTTTTCAAAATCACAATCTCTTCAATAAAATATTTGAAAAATTCGAATTCCGATATCATTTCCTTACATGTCTATAATAATACACCTTACCAAGTAACATTACCTTTAGGACTTTTAGGATATTGTGAAACCAACGCTACAATATCACCAATACACGAAAAAGCCTATCGCGTAAATAATATACTCCAATTACTAGATATTTGCCAATCTACAATTCTTAATGAAGAATTATCTATAAATAATATAATAAGTAACGAAAACAGAAATACGGATTATTTCACAAAAACTCCATATTTCAAACCTACATTCAACATAAGTAACTACACAGCAGACCAACAGAAATTTTTAACAATGTTTAATTTCCAACATTCACAAATAACACAAGACGAATTCGAAAAATTAGCCAAACAGCTAATTAAATATTCATCAGTCTATGCAACATCAAAATTCGATGTTGGAAAAATCAGTTCATCACTACATCTCCCGTTAAAACCAGACGCAGTTTTCAAAAAACAGAGAGCAAGTAAAGTACCAATTCACTTACATGATAAAGTAAACAGATTACTCGATATTTTAGAACAGTACAATATTATATCACCAGTTAATAAAGAAGAACAACCAAAAGGCAACACATTCATCAACCCCGTTATCATTCTAGCTAAAGGAGAATCATTAAAAATCGTTCTCGACGCTAGATACCTCAATTCACTCATAGATGAATCAAAATGTAATTGGCCCATTGAACCAATACAAGTTATTTTAACAAAAATAAATGGCAAATACTTCACAACCGCCGATATGAATAGTGCATACAATCAAATGCCACTAGATGAACAATCACGACGTTTAACACAATTTGTTATCGGAAACCAACAATATGAATTCAACCGCTTATTCTATGGAATATCCATAGGACCAGCAGCATTTTCAGCTTTTATGAGCAAAATTTTTAGACCACTAATACTCAAGAAAAACGCAATCACCTATCTAGACGATGTTTTTATGCAATCACAAACAAAAGACGAAATGTTCAGTGTTTTAGAAAAATATCACCAAATACTTCAGAACGAAAATCTGAAGGCCGCCCCCGATAAATCACACTTCTTTTTGACAAGAGTTAAATTCTTAGGACATAACATAGAAAGAAAAACAATCACTCCACTGAAATCACGCATTGACGCTATTCAAAAACTTCAACCACCAACAAATAAAAAGAAAATCCAAGAATTCCTTGGAATGTTAAACTTTTTAAGTAAATATGTTTATAAAATGCAATTATATCTACGACCATTTTATAACATCCTTAGACAACAAAATAACTTTGAATGGAATACAGAACATCAAGCACGATTCGAAGAAATAAAGAAACTTTTAACTGAACAAATTTCAAATACAATTCCAGACCCTGATCAACCATTTTATGCAATGTGCGATGCTTCGAACTTTGGCATCGGCGCAGCATTATTACAATCACATAATGGTACAAACAAAATGAACCTTATATCAGCAAACTCCCGATTATTCACTCAAGCAGAGCTACGACTCTCAACCCTAATGAGAGAATGTACAGCCATAATCTATACACTTACAGAATATGAATTTCTGATACTTGGATCAAAACATCCCACAGTTTTATTCACAGACCACAAACCAATCATTTTTCTTTTCACACAAAAATCTAACCCAAACCACCGAGTTTACAGATTTCAATTAATTCTAATGAAGTTTCCAAACTTACATATAGTTTGGACTGCAGGAAAAAATCTTGCATTACCAGACACCTTAAGTCGAAATACACCACCTGAATTACTTACACGAAAAACAACAGTTGAAATACCCAAAAACATAAAATTCTACCTTGCAGAAAACGAAACATCACCTCGATTAGAATGCAAATATGCAGTAAAAACTGATATTGAACAATCACAAATAAATAATTTACAACATTTCCCACTTTATTTAGATTGTCAAAATAATCATTATGAAGTTGATCTACTTGGAACATCAACTTTCAAACCAATCCCATATTCTCAATGGATAAAAAGTAACACCCAACAAAAACGAACAAAACAACACCTACCTAAGAAAGACCATTTTCCACTAATCGAAAAAGAAGATTTAACTGATAAAATAAATTTATCAGGACCACAAACAAATGATTCAAAATACACAATAAATCAAGTTTTTGACCTTCACGACCCACTTGATACAATACCCTTATCTAAATTAGAAATCGAAAACATTTTTCTCCCCCCAACAGATACGATTACAATTTCAACACTGAAACAATATCAAAATCTTGACCCAATAATTCGACAACTGAAATCATGGCACAAATATAAAACTAAACCTATCAAAGCAGATTCAACCATTCTAGGAAACAAAACACTCCTCCGATACTTTCGCAAATTTAACAACACAACAATTAACGAAAAAACAGACCTTTTAGAGTATAACCTAAATGAATCTACAGTTCCCTGTCTCCCTATAAGTATGATTCTTATAGCTTTTAATATTTCACATACACAAAATATTAAAGGACACTCTGGATCAGAAAAAACATATTCAAATTTTATACAAAATTTTTACTTCCCAAATGCACCGATTTGGATAAAAGTACTATGCAATGATTGTATAGTATGTCAACTGAATAAACCTTACCCAAATCAAAAACAAATAGCACAAAAACAAGATTTTAAAGGACAAAGTTTGTACTTTAATCACCGTATCTCATTTGATACTAAAGGCCCAATTTCACCCTCATCAGAAGGAAACTCCTACATTATGGTAATTGTTGACGCATTTACACATTATGTAGCACTTAACCCAGTACCACATTGTAACGCTTATTACGCTTACACAACACTCTATGAACACTGGATAGCAAAATTCGGACTACCAGAAATTTTAGTTACAGACAACGGTACAGAATTCATAAATAATGAAATTATCACACTATGTCATTTATATAACATTAAACACAAACCACGTACATCTCATGCACCTTGGACAAACGGTTTAGTCGAAGGTATGAACCGCTCACTGCAAGAATATCTTAGATGTATCATCAACGGAAATGATACAAAATATACCGAATGGTCAGCAGATGTAAAATTATTTCCCTTAGCATATAATTCACAAATCACGACAACTTTAGGAATGTCACCATATGAAATGGTTTTCAACCAAAAGCCACGCAAACCAATAATGTTTACAGCAAATTCCCATAAAAACGCACAAGGTTATTGTCAACCAACTAAAGACTCAATTTGTTATAACCTACCTTTACATACACACGATGAAGATCATTTTCATCACCCACAAATTCTTAAATTAGCCTCCGGTACACACACCGAATGGATTTTAAATAGAGATAAGAAACACAATGAAATTTACCAAAAAATAACGAAAAAGTTATTACAAAGACAAAACATAAATGAACAAATCAATTCACGTTTTACACCAGCTTCCGATTTAAAAATTGGAACATTTGTTTTAATACCTAATTTTAATACTCAAAAAGGAATTTCTAAAAAATTACAACCCCTTCGAAAAGGACCATACCAAATAATTGCAAAACCCACTGATGTCACATATAAAATTACCGACTCAAACAAAAAAGAAATCGTTCAACATCGAAACAACCTATTACCTTATTACCCAAAAGAATACGCACTCCGCGAATTAACCCAATTATATTCTTTCACAGGATTAAAAATCATCCAAAATGAACCACATCTGAAAAACACAGAACAAAATGATAACCCCACCGAAAATCAAAACACAAAACCAACCGCCACCAAAAACAATACACAAAACCATAAAGAATCTCCAAAACAAAGAAAAAATAGAAAAATGACAGAACAAATAATACCCCAAGAAGAAATAGACAAATCTGAACATAGAAAAACAACAAGACTCCGAAATCAACCACGTAAAAACTACAAAATGTTCATCCCCCAATCTAAAATATTAAAGAAAGTAGAATTTAAAAAGTAATTTTAAGATTTCATACTTCACAATCTTGAAACCTCCGTAACATTTTTCATTTCAATTTTTCAAAATAACATGCTCACAAGTACGCAATAATTCTAGTTCATAATAGACCAATAGGATTCATCCAATCCGCCACCTTCTCTAACTCAAACTAAGATCAATTAGACGAATAATCTAGAACTCCAGGCACATCTCTAACTATAACTTTACAACCTCCAGGTCAAAAATAAGCAAACCACTCCAACTTGACAGCTAAAATAAACATCACCATAATACCGTACCCCTCCCTTATCTAATAACCCAAAGATCAACAATATTTCCCCAACTCAGACCACGAATACCCCCAAAACAAATTTGATAACTTAGCCTAAAGTAACAAAATGAAGATTTTAATTAGCCTAAAGTATAAAAATCTCACCATACCCCGGATCATTTGACAAACAAAAATAAAGAAAAAGACGACCTCCCAGTCACCATGAAAATTGCCCCCAACAGTTTTTTACGAAACTCAACCCACTTGTCAAAAAAACTAATAAATAATTCGACCACACTAGAAAATCGCCTCAAACAGCAAAAAATATTCAACCAAGAGATCATTTCTTAAATGCTTTTCTCTCAAACAGTCGCTCAAATACTTATAAATTTTAAACATTTTTTTTCAATACTTGAAGCTTTTATAATATTTCTTTTTGATCTACTTGAATCTTTTCTAATAATCTTAATCATTTTTTGTAACATTTTTTAAATTTTCTACACAATACTCGAACTATTCCTCCAACTTTCCAAAACCCTTGAATATATCCACAGGTACGATTTTAACAACTTGTCTAAATGATACGAACAATTTTCAGTAGAACTGATATTTTTTTATTGTTTGTAATTTTCATAACATTTCTATCATCCCTCATTTTGACCATATGTAAATGCATAAAGAAAGCAATCATCACATTTGCCCTAGCAACAATTTTTTTAATTATTTTTTTGGAAGAATATTATAATAAACATAAACCTTCCCACTAAAGTAACAATTCAAAAATCCATCAAAAATTGCTACCCAACAGTCACAGAATCAGTCTTCACCGACATCATCCCAAGATAACCAAACACCACCTTCAACTACTCAAAATCCTCCAACATCTACACGAATTTCTTTTCAAGACAATCCATACACCTTTGAAGAACGGCACGCTCGTTTATCTGAACCACTAGAACCATTTCAACGACAAGCATCCCTAAGTGAACCAACATATAATCTTTACCCAACACTACCACAAGAACTAAGTAGAATACGAAACCTTAGTCAAAACCAAAACACAACAGAAATAGATAGACAAATTATACATCCTCGACGAAACAGAAATTTTCAAACTCCCCGAGTTCATTTTGATATACCTCAATCCCCATCACAAACCACTCCAGAAAACACCACTGGTATCACACCAGAAACTCCTACACTTTTTTCACAACGAAGCACTTCAAGTCTCCCCTCAGACTACTTAGGTTCAACACCAACATCTGAACAAGCACGAGAAAATCCTTTTAACCCCCCAAACCTAACATCACGACTTCCATATTGGACTACACATTCATTTACACAAGGTGAACCAAATTTAGTCAATGACCCCATAGATATTTCTACGGATACAACAACATCCTCATCACTACCAGAAACATTATCACTACCATCAACACCATCAATAAGCCAATTTTCACCACCACCTTTTAACTTAAATTTTCCAAATAATCTCGACGCCAGATATCGAGAACAATCATCAATAAATATTCCTTTAAGATTAGATTGGAATACATTCACAGCACCTCCACCATTATTTGGACAACATCAAGAAAGTAACCGCCTTCATAACTGGGCACTTAATAGATTACAAAATCGCCAAGATATTCACAACGATATCCGTGATCACAATATTCAAATACTCCAACAAAACAGTTTACAATTAAAATTTGAAATCACAGTTAAGTTAAATAACATTACCCAACATCCCTACCCATTAAATCCACCTAACATAACAGCTCAATCACTACCACCACCGTTTATAACTACTGAAGTAATATATAAATACGACAGATACACCAAAAACACAATTGGTTACATTACATTTTATAACCCATACTCAGGATTATCATACACATGTATATTCTAAAATTATTAATTTTTCTCCAACTCCTTTTTCTAGTAACCTCAAATCAAAACATAAACCCTTCCCCTCGTACAGGACCACAAGATTTATTAGTAACACATTACGATTGCGAAGAAAATGAACAAAAAACACTACACAAATATGCAATAAATCAAGTATCACAATGTGAAACAGAACCACAAGCTATAGAAACCACAGATATAATAGCAACACTCTATTCAAAAGCCCGAGCAACAACAGTTACAGGTTATAAATTCACAGCAACATTTCCCGAAAAGAAAGTACATTGTTCACAAGTCTCGAACGGAAACAAAAACCGACTTGACCATGAATCATTCTATCAAAGTAATATAGAACGTCTTTTACATCTCAATCCCGACGATTGTAAAAATGAATTACTTAGACTAAACATCACACGAAATAAAAACTCCCAAAGAAAGTTAGTAAATTTTCAAGTTTTTTCAGACTCTGTACATCAATCACAACTTGAAAGACACCAAGGACATATAAAACTAGACGAAAAATACCCGTATAACGGCGCACACGGACGATTAACCTATGACCTACATGATAAACATTGGATACCACACATTGGTATAAATAACCCATCAAACTGCAAAGCAGACACGAAAAATAAAGGATACCAAGAAATAATGTTTTTCGATTGGAAAATACAACTCGAAAAAATACAACTCACACGAGATTTATCTGATAATACAATGATCTATCAAGGAATCCGACTACCTTGTAAAAATGATCAAGGATATTGCGACCCTACAACGAGAACACAAGCAACAATTGTTTGGTTCCCCGAAGATACATGTACAACATTTCAAGTAGCAAAAATACACGCTCGTATGATAAAATTTCACGAAAAATATTTTATACAATCAATTCCATATGAACAAGTCCATCCATCACGCAAACTAAGTTCCGATTTTAGAAACATAGATAATATAGAAAATAAATTGACACGTTTTCAAATATATCAAGAAACAGAACTTGCATGTAAATACAGGAATCCACTTCACAGAACACAATACTCTGAAATATTAGTTGAATACGAAAAAGGATTCGACATGACCACTGGAAAAGTGAAAATCGACCCATATGCCACAGGTCATCCTCTAAACGAAGGAACATCCTATATACCAGTTAATTTTGAAAAAAGCAACGGACAACCTGGTGGACATCTAAAACCTTATGACACCAGAAGCACACGCTTACAAGAATTATCACTAATGAATACTACATATTTCGGTAATATCCACTATGATATTCATTTGGATATGAAACTAGACTATACAATTAGCCGCATTTTTCAAGAAATGTCAATCTCCGAATTAGAAACACTACACCAACTATGCGAATTAGAACGAACACAAATATTACAATCACTTGCACTAGCAGTATTAAAAATACCCTACGCAGGATACTTATTATCTGGAAATAGATCAAATTTTTTAGACTACGAAGGAAACATCTTATGGTTTTATACTTGTACTAAAAAAGTATCACCACTATACGTTTTTGAAGATAAACGATGTTATAAAAGAATCCCTATCTTTTATAAGAATAAAGTACATTTCGTGGATACACTTTCACGAAGAACCTATTTCTGGGATACCGCAGTCCCATGTGGATCAGAAAACAGCCACAATGTAGTACAACTAAACCCTGATGAAAATAAATATTATCTTCTCACTCCATATCCCACATTAATGCAATCACTCAAAAAATTTTCACCAGAAAGCATTCGCGCTATTGCTCGAAACCCAAATATAGACTTACAATCAATAGGAATCTATTCAAAATCAGATATTCAACATCACATTAGAACACAACAATTCCAAGAATTATTAACACAAATGGACACTATACAAAGACAATCAATAGACCAAAATTTACGCAAACTTGCAGAAACCGCAGGATTTGCCGATATCTACACGCAAGACTATAGCGGATATTTTAAAGACATTAAAGATTATATATATCTAAACGGCGAAAAATACCGTCCCCAAGATATATCACCAATTAACATTTTTAGCTTTGTTACACTCAAGAATGAAATCCTTGATTTTCTAGGATGGCCCTACTACATCTTAGAAAAATTGACTATTTTATACGCAATGTTTAACTTTATTGGATTTCTTTTCTCACTCTTAAAAGGAATCTACAATACATGTGCTATACACACACAAGTAAACAGACAAGCAAGCGTAGCACGCATACTCTTTGCAGGATTTTTTGGAATTTTTTCGACATCTATAAACAAAATTCTTTTAGACGCACAAATAAAAGAATATAACACAAAAATAACAACACGACAAAATACATACGACGAAGAACATAACAATGTCGACACACAGCCAACGGCACCACAATTACCACCCCTACCAAATAACCATCCACTATCCCTAGTCCCACGAAATTTTCGAAATTTAGCCATCACACATAATCCAAATTTTAGACTCACCACATCGCAAAGTCCCGTCCAACATATAATAACACATCAATCACAAGATGATAATACTTATGAACAAATTATTGAACAACCCCATACCACCGCTTTTCAATCTCAAAATAATAATTTTTTTAGCCCACGATGAGCCGCCAACTTGGATCACTCCATCGATCAAATTCCCATCCAACCAACCTTCCTTCTTCAATCCCAATAATACCACTTTTTGCTTTTCCGCCACCCGATTTTCCACCTAGCAATGTAACATCAGGCATGAATTCCGACACTAACTCACAAATTTCAGTTTTATACTCCATTTCACAGCTAAATAATCCGAATATTGAAACCCCCGATGAATTTGCCGACTCAGAACCATCTCCATCCAATAATTTTCATAACCCTTCTCATTTTTCTCAACCTCCTTTTCAACCCATATTGTCAAATAACCCTGACCCAATCACTCCCACACCCTCTTATGCTTCCCAAGTTACCCCAACCTATTCCTCATACCATTCTGACCAATCATCTCCAGACACCCCCCGAATCTCCCCAGAGCTAGACAATTTTATTACCCTCCAACAACAACCCTACCACCTTAACACCCCGACCATAAACCAAATCTCCTCCACTACAAATTCATCCAATCCCCCTACACCCTCTTCAAATTATACTGAATCATTAGCACCATCATCCACATCAACTGAATCCTCACTCAACACTAATAGAGCTTACCGCACTTTTAAAAGAAAGTTCCCCAACCATCCTTTCCCAGCAAAACCAGGAACAGCCCGTGAATACATCAACCACCCCCAGCATACTAACACCAAAGAATTTTTAGCTATCACTTTACCCTCATTTCCACAATACACCTTAAACACCCCTCATGACGCTAACGAAACACGCAACTTTGTAGACGAATACGTTTTAATGCCCACTCTCTCTTGGACCTCATACTATCATTTCACTAACCCTCTTTGCTTACCTTTAACCAACACTTCCATCGATACAGACCGAAACAAAGATATGCTATATCGACTAACTACACCACTCACCGCTAGACAGTTTACTTACGTAGGATATAAAAAATCACTAAAAATACACACTGCACCTAGAGCTAATGAATATACACTAGAATACTACGATCACAACATCATCAGAGCTAACCAAGATCAATTCTTAGACGACGATCGCTTCGCTAATCCACAAATCACCGAGAAATTTTTCATCAAGACACCATATGTATTTACACTAAACATTTTCGACCGAAAGTTTGATCACATTATTTCAGAAGCACTAACAAACACACAAGCATACGAAAGTTTTAAAGAACGCTTCCAAATCTTTTCACTAACCTTTCATTTCCTTGCACCACACGAAAGAGATTTACACTGCTCACACGATATTATGTTGCGCACTAAACAAACACATACATACAGTTACTATCGTTTCATCCAAAATCACTTTGACCTCCACACACCCTCTAGACAACCACACCATCGTTTCCAATTCATCAATTCAAAATACACTTCACCGTATTTCCTAAATTTCACATATTGTATTAAAGACACTAACCTCCATGGTATTCTTCGTAATTATGACCCCATAACCCAAATGTATATTTTCTGCCCCATCACCAAGACCTTCAACGCCGAAGAATCCCGACCCTTCCTTATCCCGCACGAGTTTGTACAGCCTATAGAGATCCCAATTTTAGAATTCATCCACAACACTAAATTTAACCACAAATTATATAACTTAATCCAAAACACACCTTATGAGTTTGCAGTAGGCACTGAAGAACTAACCACTATGAAGGCACTTCAATTGCTTTGGCCACTGCTTCAAACTAAAAATATCATCCGCATCTTAGCTAAACTACTAACAACTTCAGAACTAATTCACGATATCTTCCCCCACGGTTTTTTCCCCGACGACTAACAGGTAAGTATGAATTCAATGAATATTACTAACTAATTAAAATATTAAAAAACTCACCATTCTTTATTCATGTTTTCTTTAGATTTTTAGCCTTCATCCTAGATCATCTGAAAAATTCACAAAAGAAAAATAAAAAATAGCAAACTTCTTCAAAACTGTTAAAAACCCTATTAAACTTGTGCACCAACAATTAAATAAATATAATACCAATGCAGTAAATTAATTTATAAAATTTTCCCCCAAAAGCAGTAAATATACATATGATGAAAATTTGTATCTTAAAATTCCCCCATAACTAGCAGTAAATTTCCAAATTCTATGCAGTAAATTAATAAAATGCAATTTCAGTACTAACCTTTTGATATTTTCATTCATTCGCACAGAAATTCTATCCACACTCGCACAGCTCGCCCACGAAGAATTGTTTAAAATAATGAATTTCAGTTTCAAGTTTTCACACTCAACAACTCTAACATATAATAACATGTTTCAAACTTTCCTTTAACCCGGTTGGAAAGGAATCATATACTAAACAAAACTAACCAACGCAGCTTACTAAATACCACAAATCATAGAATAACAGCATGACTAAGAAAAGGAAACCAACGGTACCCAAACCGGATTAACCCAGTTTAAAACTGGATAATTTATTCTTTTGAAGACTATTACAAAGTCTTAGAAAGAAATAATAAAACACAAAAAAGTCGAAAGACAAACCCATACCACAAACAATTTGCTTTTTAGAAAAAGTACATAACCAACAAGACATAAGTAAAACCACAACAAACCCAACATAAAACGTTGTCACATAACAGGACCCCTCACAAACATCGCATGAAATTATACTCCCACACCTGGCCTAACCCACCAGGAAAGGACGTCCTGAGCATGCTCTATAGCCGGCCTAACCCACCGCGCTACATCCACGCTTTGTGACCACACCTTTATTTTTAATAAGAGCTACTCAAGGGTGAGTAACTCTTCAAAATAACCGAACTAAAACAAAAAGCTTTTGTGAAAACAACTAACTAAAATCATAATTAAAAAATACTAAACTAATAAAAGTTTTATAAAATGTAAAATCACATGATGCAATATATAGATCAGAATACAACACCAAAGACGAACATCAAAAGACAAGACGACCCCACTACACTCGAGAGAGAATGACCAACTACAATCGATATGCCGCTCACAATCACAACTCAAAGGATTTAGAGTACGACTTGACTTCGCAGAAAAGGACTTCATTGAACTAGACCAATGACCACCTCGATGTTCAAGTATACGTACAGATCCGAGTAACCAGGCATCCCCTCCACGCACAATCTCCACGCCATTCCCAAGCTAGATCAAACACAAAAGAAGTTCTCTCCGAAGAACAGAAAAACCTGACATAGCCAACCATTCTGAAATCAGAATTGATGCTGTTGCAGAGACTCAGTCGTTGTCACAAGAAGAAGCGGAAGAAAATTATGATGTTCGCCAAATACCAACGTCCATCATCCATCCTTGAACTACAGAAGAACTGTTCTAAAAAACTCTGTAAAACCCGGATGGGTGGAACCTGATCTAAACTACATTTTATGATTGGATAAATTAAATGTTTTACCAATGTAAAGTATTTAATATTAACCAATCATGATCCATCTAACTAACAACCCACTTATTTGTAAGTGCTGAAGTTACTTGTAATTTCAGCACCAGAGAGATTTGAATTTAACTTAGAAATTAGTTGGACTCTCCCGAGCACTTCAGCAGCCGCAATAAACCAGTATACCCTAGATCTATTGAGCCTAGCAGAGACTAGTTAAACAACCTGAGACTAGATAGTATAAGAGTAAGATTAGGATCGGTATTAGACTAAGAAGTTGCACGAATCTATCCGGCCGAAAATAAGATAGCGTGACGAGCAGACGGTGTACCCTATCCGAAATTACTCTATGAGTTACACTTCGGTCCTAACTCATTATATTTTAATCCGCAGAGAAATAAGTTTCTTGAAATCCCTTATGTACACTGGTTATCTCCGTGCTCGAGGTATTTTTGGCCCTATTCGACCCCTTTTACGCTGGTTTGATCATGCTCGAAGTGTGCTTTGAATTTTTGCTTGACATAGACCTCTGCCTCAAAAAATTTCGAGCCAACACCGACTTTGTGCTCGACTTTGTACCCGTACATAAAATGAGCAACTTGGCGCAGCTTCTTTAAACAGAAATCGATGCGTCAACAGACCACTATGAATCCAATTGTGCGGCATTTGATGTTCCAGCAAACAATTTGACTTAAAATCCATTTTGTGTCGCTTTTGAAGTTGATATTTTTTTCTAATTTAAATGTTTGAGTTATGTGTCAACGGTTCCATGGCATTCAGCTCTTTTCAAATTCACCCAATGCAATTCTACCGTAAGCCATCCTAACATATAATCCATTTTTCTCTATGCCATTTGATCTCACTCAGTTTTTTCCGCTAAAAAAGGCAACTAAAATAAACTGAATCTCCTTGAATATCAAAGTAGAGCATTTTCGAACAAATCAAAAAATCATTAGTTTCATTCGAAGAAAAACGCCGCGCATGAGTCTTATATCAAATCGACGCGAAAATTGCTGGCTCGAAATCCAACTGAGATGGAAAGCAAAACGAGCTATAAGTTTATTTTGATTGTATCGTCATATCAAACAAGCAAAAGAAATATCAAATTTAAACAAGCAAAAGTCGAGTATAGCCATGGAGCTACAATTTAGTTTATCCCTGTCGCTTATGGCCATCTCTAGTTTAGCCTTGTGGGAGCAGTGAATAATTAAAAACTTTTTTTACAATGTTCAAAAATCAGCAACCGTGAAGTCAAAAGTTGTAGGTGAAACTCGAAAAAAGTTTTGATGCTGACTGATTACAGAAAAAAAAGAATAGGGGCTTCCCCACCCCAAGATCCACATCAAGACGGTTCTAGTTGCGACTGAGGGAAAAGTGAAAATTCCCCTCTATCGTATCCGAATAATCAGCCATTTAGCGTGTCAAAAAATGATCAAAAAGTGTGTTTTTTTTAGAAAAAATTCACTTGATTGCTCAGTAAATTCACAACAATTTGCGAAGTATTGAACTATGAATGGCTCAATTGAGCCAGAAAATAAAATCAATATACAATTAATACAATTAATGAACCTTTAATAAATCCATTTTTTTCTTTGTATTTATTTTGCGTACTTCTCGTTGCTTTTTGTTCCGACTTTCGTAACGGAAGTAACGGAATATTTGTGCCCGGGGTGGGTTTTTTTTCTTCAGACAATTTTTGACTTCTTATCTAGCCATTTTTGACGGAATCTTCTTAAATCATTCGAAAGGTTTTATTTTCCTAGGCTTAAAATTGAAAAGATGTTCACCTGTGATTCATTTTAATAAAGTTATGGCTCTAAAGGTTGCCATTTTGGCCAATTTGGGACAATTAACGCGCGATATATTTCGAGCCATTAACGCGTAAGTGGATATTTAATCCGCCTTAAAAATCGTTCCAAACTGGTTGAAAGAAGTTTTTTGCCAAACTGATTTGTTAATGCGAGCGAAATTTGGCACTTTGTACCCAATATGGCGTGTGGGGTGATGTTTTTACAAAAAAATTTCAAATTTTGTTTTTCAAAACTCAATTTTTTTTCATTACCTTTAATTTTTTTATGTTCCTGCTGCTCCATAGACCTTAAAAAGCAGTCGGAGCATTCAGGGCTTTGCTTTGATACAAACAGTCCTATTTTTCCGACCTCCGTTACGAAAGTAACGGAACATTTGTGCTCGGGTGGGTTTTTTTTCTTCAGAAAAATTTCGACTTTTTAACTAGCCATTTTTGACCAAAGTTTTTAAATATCATTCGAAAAGTATTGTTGTCCTGAGCTTAAATTTTAAAAAATAATTTATCGGCGATTCTTTTTTCATAAAAATATGGGGATAATTGTCCATTTTGTTCAATTATATTTCGCGCTATTAACGCGTAAGGTGAGAATTAATGGCACTTAGAATTCGTTCTAAATTGGTTGAAACAGCTATTTGCCGTAATTGATATGTTACTAGGAGCAAAATTTATCACTTTGTACTTTAAATGGCCTGTGGGGAAGGATTTTCGAAAAAATCTCGAAATTTTTCAAAATTTTTTTTAAATTTCATGTTATTTGTAGTATTGTAAAAAGTACACGAACAAAGGACCATTGTCTGAATTCTTTATTTAACGACCGAATTCCAAATTGGAGTGTGTCACTTAAATTAAAGCCTCTATTCACTAAAACGGATATTGACTGATTCATTCTTATTGGGACTCTAAAATCTTGTTTTGAAAAATCCACTACTTTTTAAAAACTTGTCCATTTTTTCTCATGTTTTCATGCTTAGTATTTCATAAGGGCGACGATTACTAACACGTTTTTTTTAACTATAACCTAAAACAAATTGGTATAATGTTTAATAGTCTTGCCGTCTGCACAGGATTTCTCCTTGCTTTGATTAAGCAGAGATACACCTGGAATATGATGCATCAGAGAAAATACTATAATTTTAGTAAAATCGAATTGAAGCCTGCGATTTTAACCAAAGATGATTAAAAATTTAAGAATATTTGATCGAAAAAATCAAATAAAATCTTGTTGAGTATTCCCTTATGATGAAGGGAGAATAAAGGAGCAGTTGAATCCTGAATACTTCGATAGAAGAATCAGCCGCCGGCTTATGCTTAGGAGCAAAAAGACAGGCCTGAAATCTTCAATGCTTCATTTTGGTCCGTCAGAAGCAAGTTCTCTACTCTAATAACTTCAGTTTTCCAAATGAAAAAACTTTCCTTTTCAGTTTTACAAAATTATTTTAAAAAATTAGTCTTTTTTCAATTAAAACAGAGTTTAGTTTTTTATCTAACTTCGATAAAATAGTAAATCGAGATAATCACGAACGAGACAAATCAGATCACGAAGACCACTGAACAAGACGTCACTAGACGACTAGAAGATTGAGTCGAGAATACTATCCTATCATCAAACTTAGTAAGAAGAAAAAATGTGAATGTGAAAATGCGATTTAAAACCCCATCCATCATAGGTATGTTTCTTTAAGCTGTTCGATTCATTTATATAACCTAATAACCCTGTGCTTTTTATTCACCCAGCTCATTAGTTCATACTCTTTTCTAACGAGTGTTCAACTATAACTTTTGTCAAGGAACTTGACGATCTTAGGTGAGACTTATAATTTAGGATAGATTATTAAGCAATCAACCAGCAATGATCGCTGAGTAAATATTTCATTTAACTTTTTCATGTTACTACTGCTCCATAGACCTTAACGGCAGTCGGAACAATCAGGGCTTCGCCCTGACACGAGCAGTCTCGTTTGCCTTTGGTTCTGATTTCTACATATGATTTCTACACATTTCTACATATTTCTTTTACATGAAAACATCATTGTTTTTGTTTTGCTGCAATTGGAATGTACATGGAGAAAAATGGCTACTCTGAAATAGCAGTAAGCACCAAGTTGCCATCATTCATTTGTTGTTCGAACCAAGTCAGAAGCTGTATTCTTTGAAGGGTTCGATGAACTCAATAAAAAAAAGGAGTGGCGACTTTTTCTCTTTTTGTTTTTCCCTTGATACAACTTATTTGGAAAAGTAAAAACAACTTTGTCATGTTTTTCACCAACAATGTATTTCATTTCGAATTAGTTTGCAAGTTTTTCTGTTTTTTTGATGACCTGCCCAAAAGCAAGCTCAGATACTTCAGTGCCGGAATGACCCTAAGGAGCGTTGAGCGCTGCTTGTTCCATGTCAAGGAGAAAGCATTGTGGCTCTAACTGATTAAAAATTTTGACAGACCGTTCAGGACTTAGCTTTTAATGTTTTTTGGGGAGCAGAACCTAAATAAAGGTCGGGTGAAAGCCAGCCATCTGTAAGGAACTGTTTAAAAATGGTGAATTCATTACAAAGCCAGAGGTTCAGTTGGAGCGTTCAGTTGGAGGCCAGTTACATAGTCGCAATCGCCAAAAACCATTATCTTCAATCCCGGTTTTCGCAATAATTTAGGCAATTCAAAGTGTTGCCAAATAGTGGCGGATCGGAGACTTTCAATCGTTTTTTGTTGATTGAGCGCCATGCCATGTTAATTGACGATCGCGAGACTAAAGCAAGTTGTATGGCTTTCCCATTGGCTTTTGTTCGACGGTAAGTTGCCATAAAACAGCTGTTAACAGGTAGCTGCTGAACTCTAGTATCTTGCTTCAAAGTCAGCACCTGTGATTTTTTTTTCAGATCAGCCAGGGAACAGTGGTTGTAGTGATATTGCGTTTGTGGGAAGGCTATTGTGATCAATTCCAGTTTATGTCGCCATTCGCCGCCTTTTGTTGTTTTGTTTATTATAACGGTTTAGTAATTGCGCTACAATAGTTCTCATGTATTTTGATAAATAGTTTTTTTTGTTGTTGTATTCAATGCTATTTTAGTTTGGACTTTTTGGATTAAAACAGACTTTTTGGATTAAAACCTGCGAAATGTGTTCAATGTTTGTCAATTTTTTCAGTTGCATCCAAAAATTACTCAAGTGTTTTCCAAGAAAAATTATGAGACAAATTACCCGCACTGACAAAAATGATTTGGGATCGATTTGAATTGATTTTAAATCGATTTTAAATTGATTCAAATCGATTAACAATGTTCATTTTACCAACTTAAGTAGATTTTAAATCGATTTATATCGATATTTTTTTGAAAATTTTGAATCTATTTAAGTGTCTAAAAAATCGATTAAAATCGGTTTGGATGGATTTTCCGACTCACTTATCCAAAACTCAATTATATCCATCCGAATCTCACCTAAATCCATTTTAAATCGATCTTCCTAGAAAATTTTGGATCGTTTTTAGTGTCTTATTTCGATTTCCCTGAACTTTAGGACTCACTAAATCACTTTTTTTGCTAACAAGACAACAAAAAACATACTCTTTAGAATAATTAATCGAAATATTTTCTAGAAAAAACACACGTGCCAGATGTTATAGAGTTCAATAAAATGATCCGCATAAATCAGTTTTTGAGCTCGAAAACATGCAAGGAAAATATAGAAAATCCTTGTAAATCAGATAACGAGCAAAATTCTATGGAAAAAAGAGTCAAAGAAAATAAGATTTTGATCTCAAAAAAATAAAATTAAATCGAAGAAAATCATGAATGAAAACCAGATTTTATGGAACGAATCAAAAAAAGGGTCAAAATAGATCAGTTTTTGAACTCAAAATTTGCTAGAAAATCATAGAATTTTATCCCTATTTTGTTCTTTTTATTTTGTCTTTTTTTGGTTTGAAGCTACAATACGCTATGGATGTACAATTCAAAATGATAGGCAACGAGCGAGTGCAATAAATACGAAACTAATAAAACTCGAAAAAAATCTAATTAAATCGAAATAAATCCGATTTAATCCCCTTTAAAATAAAAACAAAAAAAGACTGGAAAAAATGGAAGTAAATCATTTTATAATCAGTTTGGATCAGTCTTTTTAGCTGAGATTTAAAATAATTTTAAGTCAAATTTCAAATCGACCCAAATCAACCTTTATCTTTTTAATTTAATCTGTTTACTGTTTTCATACTAAAATCGATCTAAATTTAATCAACGTACTTTTTTCTTACTAAAATCAATCCTAAACCACTTTTGTCAGTGCGGGTACCGTCAAAATTAACATAGTAGAATTCAATTGATTTGAATTTCCATACAGTCAATAACACTTACTGTAATGAAGGAAAAAATTTAATTTTGGTAAAAATTGGCATAGAGTATTTTGGCATAGGGTGTATTGGAAAAGAAGTAAAACGTCTTGCTGCCACGACAACGTACCCATATCATAAAAGCAATCAAAGTTTGCATGCTAAAAAAAGTTTTTCTTTGTAAAAAAAAATTGGGCTTCAATTAAGCCGCAACTTCTTCGCCAAACCCCCTCATTTAACATAAGCTCGTGAAATCTGTTTTTAACTCAAAGAAAAGTTTCATAAAGTTTTCGAGAAATCTGATCCGCACCAAGCTGAACAAATTTAATTGAATTTAACTATGCAATTTTAGCAGTGCAATTGAATAAACTTGTTTCAAAATTACACTTGTTGTTTTTTCGTGGTTTGAATCCACTGAATTGCCTCATCTGGTGGCGCCTTGGGAACCCACTGAAAAATGCGGAATCCAAACGCAAGGTGCAGAACTCTCCTCGCTTAAACAAATGAAACTTTATTGCCTATTTTTTGCATTTCTTTCGATCTTATCTGCGATTGATTTTCAATTACTGTTCGGTTGATGAGTTACAAGACTGCTGGAAAATTAAATACTGTAACCCTCCCCCAAAGTATTTGGTATGGCATTACCTTACATACTTTTAACCCCCTAAGGAGTTAAAGCGCCTGCATTTTTGGTAAATCATGTTTTTCAGGGAGTTGAAAAGTGATTTTTTCTACCACTCTTAGAAATTGGGAGTAATGAAATTTCGTTTTTTTGCCTAATTTCCAAGTACAAATTTTGCCGTGTTATTTTGGGTATTCTTTCCTATTCCTGTTTGGGTTAAATTGAAGGCCTTTGTTTTTGCAAGTTTTGTTTGGTTGCTATATAACTGTACACTATGTTTTTCTTATTGATTGAGCTTTTGAACAAAACTGAACATTTTTGGTTGCTTTATTTCCCAATTTCATTTTTTGGCCCAAACGCAGTCGTATTTCATTTATCTGTAAGTATGTAAAACTTATTGTCAAATTCACTAATGCCAATTTTATTTGTTACAACTGTTTTGAAGTTATGTTCTCTGGATTTTATCCCATTATTCATAGATCAAGCAACTGCAGTGCATGTGAGTACTTCCTTATAAATTTTGTTGAGGTACTTTTGTAACTCCTTCAGCTGATTGTTTAGTAGGTTTTGAACAAAAAAAGGTTCAGTTAACGTAAACAAAACAATTTTTAAACAACTGTTGTTTTTCCAAAAAAAAGTTTCTTTTTGTCAAAAATGTTTTTTAATTGTCAGTTTTCAAATTTAGTATGAAAAGTGGTTTTAATGGTAAAATAATATCCCTTAATTTTTCAAATTTTTTTTTAAAATGATTGCAAAAGCTAACTTATCCGCTGCAACTGTGCTGTAAAATTTGAATTTCAGTCCCATAAACTCCTGTCTGATTTCGCTAGCAAATTCATCTTTGAAATTTTTCGTTACGTGTTTGTTTTCGGTGTTGTAGAGGGTATGTGTGTGCGGAAGATTTCAAAAGTCAAAAACTGTTTCCCAGGCCGGCATGTTTTGCAACATCATTGTATAATTGCATACTGCGAATTTTATACAAGGTTTAATCAGTGTCAGAATGAAATAAAGAACACTGGAAGTTTTCTTCATAATATTCTAAGGGGAATGAAACATGTAAACTTTAGCCAAATCAAAGATGGCTGCCCCCACAACTGCTGGATTATTCCACTTAATGTTGACTTGTTTTCAGGTAACAGACACCTTCTCGGTATGAATTTCTACGCTGCCAGATCACTTTTTTTGCAGCTAAATTCTGCATTCTTTTGCGGTCCGAAAAAATCTCAATAGTAATCGATTTCTTTTAGATTCACCCTGTTTTCCGAAAGCACTATTAACGATTTTCTTAAAACTGCTGGTTAATTTTTAAAATTAGCTGTTTTTAGCAGCTCGATGTTCAACGGTACAAATGGGGCAAAATTTTTTCCTACCGATACCATGGCACTCAATTAACTTTATCAACTATCATGTCCGATTTGATCTACAGTTGAAGGGTGATGTAATGCACTGCATAGTTTTTTCGGTAAGAAAATTTAAATAAGCTTCGGCGTAGTGCTCAGATTATCAGAAAAATTTATTTTTTTTCACATATCTATTTGAGCACCACTGAGCCACACTTTTGACACTACTCAATTGGTTGGGGCTATTTGGTAGTCCCATTGGGCATCTATTTGTGGAGATGATCGGGGTAGGTCATGTCGACGTCCCATTTGAATCCAATGCCAGAATGCGCGCTCGTGTTCATAATCTTCTACAGCGTATTGGTGTAATTGGACTCGAATGCATCTGTGGTAGCGCAAACTTCTCCTTAATACCACCATAAAAATTGTTCGCGTCGGTCATAAACAGTAAGATGCTGCGCTGAGTCGAGTCAAAGTTTAGCACAATCTTGTTTTTGGCAGTTTCAAATTGTTTATCGAAAAAACTAGCGACACGCTCCTTATCAGATTTTCCGCCACATCCATTTGTCACCTGTTAGTGAACAGTTGCAGATCTGCCTTGTATATTCGAAAAAATGCATCCCTCGAAAGATTGCTTGCGGTAAAATATTGCGCGGAATCTAGTTTTTAAGTTTCAGAACCAACTCGTCTAAACATCTCAAACACGAATACCAGTATCAAAGTGTCAGTCCTTAAAGATAATTCACTGTACTCGGCATCCAAAACAAATAGAGAGTAATCATGCATTTTGATTTTTTTTCGTTCACACTTACAGCATTTTCTTCAAAAGTATTTGCCCACTTGTCCCAGGGTGGTAGACCATCTTCCACGTACCTTGCATGACAGTCGGCATACGAGTAGGCGAAGGTCCCTTCTGGCCTATAAACGCTAGCATAGTGGTTGTCGAGGTAGTTGAACTTGTCCAAGGGCAGAATCCGGGCCAGTTCATCTAGACAGCTGATCAAGAATTTGCAACTATCAACAAACCGGATATCCTCGTAGACATTATTTACATATCTCCACTTGTTAGTGAAAATTCTGATCCATACTTTTATTGTTAGGGAGCTGAATTTTTCATTGAGTAGAATTCCTGAAAATGTGCTTCTTGGGTTGCAATCCTGTAAGTTTTTGAAAACATGTTGCAAGTAATAGTTTTGGAGGTTATGAGCAAAAACAGAGAAAACATTTATTGCACGCCCTAAATTTTTGCTTTCGGGGTGCTCCCAACAGAGGAAAGGGCATCGAAATTGTTATGATCGATTAAACTTGTTCAGTTCTCGCTGAATTTTTCCTCGCAATTCCAACATCGGTCCCTTACTTCAATATCGGCGATGCCCCCCAAAAAACTCGAAAGTCTTGGCTATTTTTTATGAAAACCACATGGCAAAACTTCATCTATTTTTACAAACTCAGATACTTCGTCTGGACCCGGCGAAAGAAAAAAGAATGCGGGCTTTGGGTTTCCCTATTCAACTATTACAAAAACAAAAATTGATCGGCTTTCGTTTTTCAATAACCACAGTGCTCGAGCTGTCAGGGTTGTTTCACACCGTGTGTAAGTTCTCTAACAATGACTCCGAGTCAAGTTACGCTGCAAAAAGCTCTGGCTTTGTGCACTAAAACGCACTTATCAAAGATGAGTTTTTATTTTTCGAATTTCAAGTTGAGACGGTTGGTCATGTTTCAAAATCTGAAGAAGTAAATCATATCTTTCGCCCCCTTGGTGACCACCAAAAGTAAAGACGTAGAGCGCACTATGAAACAAGAATTCTCACAATAAAAAAACGCCAGATAATAAATCAGTTTTCAAATTACCAGCGTTACAAGCTCCTGGATGATAAATTAAGAAAAAATCAATTACTGGAAAGTCTCCTTTCGAATTGCAATTTGGGAGGACACTCAATACTCAATGATTGCTGAAAACAAACAAAAAAAACTGAAGATAAAAATTTTTTTTACGAATACTTTGGAGAGGGAGATTTTCACAGCAGACGACCGAAGTGAAACAAGTCACAGCGAAACGAGAGTTAAAATGGTTAAAAAAAATGTGACTGCTTCTATTTTTCACCGCGTAAATTCATTTCAAAACTCGACTGACCCGGATTCTAGAATCCTCGACCAATAGTTTGACCATGTCTTTTGTGTTCCAGCGTAAAACGTCGATATTTTTAATTCACCCCGTGCAAAATTATAGATTTTTACTTAGTACTTCTGTGCACTCTGTGCTCTCGATCTAGAAAATTTGTTTCCTTCTGTTTGTTTTCTCATTACTTAACTGACATTACAAGGATCTAATAGTTGCAAAATAATTTTTTCGTCTGGTAAGGTCATCCAAAAATTTCATTATTTTTGCTTCTACTTTAACGAAAACTATAATAATTTTAAAATATCTGGATTTTTTAAAAAACAAATCTGAAGCAGGCAAAAAGTTGCATGGTGTTGATGTTAGATACTTTTTCATTGCTGTTCTATGATTGAAGTTGATTTGTTTAAAACGATTATGCAGCAGTCGTTGTTCTGGTTGTTTTTGCTTCTGATTCTGATCGCAAGTGTAGTCGTCAACTCCTACTAGGTCACTGTTCGGCCGCTTTCTCGCCACACACTGTTCGTCCCTTTCGTCTTTCTTCTCTCCTGGCTGTGTCTGCCGAGGTCCTGCCTTCCTGAATATCTCTTGGATCCTCACTCCAGGACATTGCGAGTAGATGTCGTAGAACTCCTTGGCGTCTTTTCGGATACCTTTGTTTTCGTTACTCAAGACTCCACCAATGAGAGGAGCCGCTTTTCGTCGCCATCATCCCCAATACCCTGAAATGGTCTCTTTACCTTGACCATCGGGGAGGCCCAGCCACAATCCCAGAGCTTTGACTTGGGCATTGGAGTTTGGTCGTGCTATGAACGCGTTTTGGTGGAGACAGTACAAAAGACACTCTCCGAACCAAACAGGCCCTTCTTCGATTGATTTGACCTTGTAGCAGTATCCTTCATTGGCGCCGACCACGCTGGTGAAATTATCTGGACAGAATGTGTCTTCTTCGGGGGGACAGCCTTGCTCGTCAACTCCTGAGTCTTGGCAATCAATCTCCCCGTCGCAAAAATTCGATTGGGGAAGGCAAGGGTTATCGGCTTCACTGGGACAAGTCAGCAAGTTTTCTGCGCATACCGGCAGCGATATTGTATTACTTGCAGACATAAAAAAATAACCATAGTCTTCGACAATGACAAAAAAAGCGGAGATGAGGCCCACCAGGGGAACAAGTGTGGAGATTTCCATTTTCAACTTATTGCTGAAATTCTGTCAACCGGCTCAGAATTTTTTGAATATAGAAATTATTTTTAGCTGCTGACAAAGCTCACTCCAATAACTACCAGTCTTTATCTGTTCAGAGTAACAGTTGCATTTTTTTGTGCTCTGCAACCGATGTTCGAAATTTTTAAGCTTATTTGGGTTCCTGTTGATCTTCGAGAAACAATTGCTTTTGTAATCTGAAACATAGAAAAAATATGTTGGCGAAAAACAATAGATTAAAGAGAAAAGATCTTCTCTCTTTGTGAACCAGGGCTCCAGCATGAGAAAAATCAATTACTTTTCAGAGGGTTTGGAAAACGAATCTGATCGGTTTTAATGGAATCAACAAACTCCCGTTGTGAAAACAAATGGTTTATAGTAAAATCTCATGCAATCACTTATGATTCTTTTTGACTCCTAATTTAATGATTATAGACTGCCTTTTAATTTGACCTCGACTTATAGTTTGACCGTTTTTTCTGTGTTCCAGCGTATAAAGTCGACGTTTTTAGTTCATTCCGTGCAAAATTATTAAATTCTTTTTTCTAAGTACCTAAATGACATTAGGTGGGTCTAATAGTTGCAAATATTTTTCATCTTTTAGATCACCAAAAAATTTCATTTATTTTCTTCTATTTTACAAAAATAACAATAATCTACAAATATCTGAAAATTTTTGCTTTTTGTTATTTTACTTTTTTTGTACAGTAGCTAGTTACTTTTTTAGAAATCTCGTTTTACACCAAGTTTGAAAAGTGAAAAAACATTGCAAAGTGTTTGAGCAAAAAAAATCTGACTGGTTGAAATCTAACAAATTTTGTTCGACTGCGTGAATGCTACCATGCTTTTCAGGCAAAGTTTTTCAGTGATTTTTGTTTGGAATACTACAAGTAATTATGTATCATTATATTATAAAAAAAAGAGTATTGGGTTTATTTTGAAGCTATGGCGATCTTTTTCTGATGCTGTATTGTGAAACTCCAAGAAAAATTCTTCGACTGATACATTAAATTTTTTATAAAATATCTCTTATCAAACTTTCATCCCACTCCCTGCCAATTTTTTTTTGTTTTTCAGGAATAAGCACACCGCTAAATTATGTCACAGTTCTGTTTCTTTTACTGTTAATAGCCGCCTTGCTTTTTGGTTGCATCGTATAACACAGCGTGACACATTTCTATCCCCCTAAAAACTGACAAAAATCAGACGGGTTGAGTATTATCTGCAATCGACTTGATGTACCATCTTCTAGAAGCAAGAAAAAAATGGAAGACCCAATTTTTCAAATGCAAAAAATTGACCTATTTTAAAACAATTTTGCAGCATTCGGTTTTTGTATCAAGATTGAGCCAATGGCTAAAATAATAGTCATTTTGCTCGTCTAAATGAACGTATTTTTTGGGTAACGTGGCTCTGAATAGAACTGGGTTAGAATACCATGTGTGTTTACTACTGCGGGTATCATTAAGTTTATTATGGTTGCGCCTCTGATTTGAGCAAAAAAAATCTGACTGGTTGAAATCTAACAAATTTTGTTCGACTGCGTGAATGCTACCATGCTTTTCAGGCAAAGTTTTTCAGTGATTTTTGTTTGGAATACTACAAGTAATTATGTATCATTATATTATAAAAAAAAGAGTATTGGGTTTATTTTGAAGCTATGGCGATCTTTTTCTGATGCTCTATTGTGAAACTCCAAGAAAAATTCTTCGACTGATACCTTAAATTTTTTATAAAATATCTCTTATCAAACTTTCATCCCACTCCCTGCCAATTTTTTTTTGTTTTTCAGGAATAAGCACACCGCTAAATTTACCTGCAAGGCACTGTGTTTTTTCATTATGTCACAGTTCTGTTTCTTTTACTGTTAATAGCCGCCTTGCTTTCTGGTTGCATCGTATAACACAACGTGACACATTTCTATCCCCCTAAAAACTGACAAAAATCAGACGGGTTGAGTATTATCTGCAATCGACTTGATGTACCATCTTCTAGAAGCAAGAAAAAAATGGAAGACCCAATTTTTCAAATGCAAAAAATTGACCTATTTTAAAACAATTTTGCAGCATTCGGTTTTTGTATCAAGATTGAGCCAATGGCTAAAATAATAGTCATTTTGCTCGTCTAAATGAACGTATTTTTTGGGTAACGTGGCTCTGAATAGAACTGGGTTAGAATACCATGTGTGTTTACTACTGCGGGTATCATTAAGTTTATTATGGTTGCGCCTCTGATTTTTTTTCACAGTGAAGCTCACTCAAAAAATTTTCGACGGAAACTTGATTTTTTTTAAAACAAAACATCACCTGAAGTTGTCACCTCAATTTTCACCAAATTGTTTTTTTTTGTTTTGGTTTTGGGATTCTCAGCCTGTTTTAGTTGCGTTGAGCTGTCATGAGTCATTCCGTTGTCGTCGTAGTTTCCTGTTTGCTTATGTGCCGGACTGAGTTTCTTCAACTTCGAGACACTTCTCGCAGACGCAGAAGTGCTTCTGATTCTGATCGCATGTGTAGTCGTCAACTCCTACTAGGTTACTGTTCGGCCGCTTTCTCGCCACAGACTGTTCGTCCCTTTCGTCTTTCTTCTCTCCTGGCTGTGTTTGCCGAGGTCATGCCTTCCTGAATATCTCTTGGATCCTCACTCGAGGAGATTGCGAGTAGATGTCGTAGAACTCCTTGGCGTCTTTTCGGATAACTTTGTTCTCGTTAGTCAAGACTCCACCAATGAGAGGTGCCGCTTTTCGTCGCCATCCTCCCCAATACCCTGAAATGAGCTCTTTACCGGGACCATCGGGGAGGCCCAGCCACAATCCCAGAGCTTTGACTTGGGCATTGTAGTTTGGTCGTGCTATGAAAGCGTTTTGGTCGAGACAGTACAGAAGACACTCTCCGAACCAAACAGGCCCTTATTTGGTTGGTTTCACTTTGTAGCGGTATCCTTCAATGGCGCCGACCACGCTGGTGAAATTATCTGGACAGAATGTGTCCTCTTCGGGGGACAGTTTGCCTCGTCAATGCCTGAGTCTTGGCAATCAATCACCCCGTCACACAAAATCAATTTGGGAAGAAAAGGGTTATCGGCTTCACCGGGACAAGCCAGAAAATTATCTGCGCACAGAGTGACTGTTATTGTTGACGAAGATGGAGATGGAGATGGAGACGGAGACGACCAGCCTCCACTTACAATTTTTCCAATGAGGCGAAGAGAATGAGAGCCACCAGGGGAACTAATTTGAAGTTTTTCATTTTCAATTGATTGTTGGAAATCTACAACCGGCTCAGAATTTTTTGATTCTAGAAATGATTTTTAGCTGCTGACAATGCTTACTGCAATAACTACTAGTCTTCATCTGTTCATGGTAACAGTTGCATTTATTGTGTGCTCTGCAACCGATGTTCGACATTTCTAAACTCATTCGGGTTCCTATTGATCTTCGAGAAACAATTGCTTTTGTTATCTGAAATCCAGAAAAAATATGTTGGCGAAAAACAATAGAAAAAAGCGAAAAGATCTTCTCTCGTTGTGAACCAGGGGTGCAGCATTAAAAACATCAAAACTTTTTGAGAGCGTTTGGAAAACCAATATAATCGGCGATAATTGAACGAACAACTTCCCGTTGTGAAAACAATCTTTTTATAGTGAACTCTTATGCAATCACTTTTTTACTCCTATTTTAATGTTATAGTTTGACTTTTAACTTGACCTTTACGTATAGTTTGAAAATTTCTTTTTGTGTTCCAGCGTATAACGCCGACATTTTTAGTTCAACCCGTGCAAAATTATAGATTTTTACTGAGTACTTCTGTGCACTCTGTGCTCTCAATCAAGACATGCTTTTTTACTTAGATTTATTTTCTCAAAACCTAACTGATTTTATGTGGATCTAACAGTTGCAGATTAATTTTACATCTTGTAAGGTCACCAACAATTTCAATTTTTTTGCTTCTACTTTACAAAAATTACAATAATCTACAAAAAACTGAAAATATTTAGGAATAAATCTGAAACAGCCGGAAATTACAATTTTGACGTTGAAGTTTGCTACTTTTGCGTTGCTGTTCCGTAATTGCAATATATTTGTTTCATAACGATTATGCAGCAGTTGTTTTTTTGTTTTTTTTTATACAGTAGCTAGTTAATTTTTCAGCAAGCTCGTTTTCCACCAAGTTTGCATAGTGACAAAAAATTGCAAAGTGTATTAGCAAAAAAAGTCTGACTGGTTAAAATTTTATAAATTTTCTTCGACTGCGTGAATGCTACCATGCTTTTTCAGGCAAAGTTTTTCAGTAATTTTTGTTTAAAATTCCACAAGTAATTATCTATCAGAATATTATAAGAAAAAGTGAGTATTGAGTTGATTTTGAAGCTATCGCGATCTTTTTTTGAAGCCCTTTATTGAAAATCTATGAAAAATTTTTTGACTGTTTCTTAAAATTTTAGACAATTACTCTTAACAAATTTTCATCCCATTCATAGCCAATTGTTTTGTTATTCAGGATTAAGCCCACCCTTAAATTCACCTGCGCAAGGCATTGTATACTTTCATTATGTCGCAGTTCTGTTTTTTTACTGGTAAGAGCCGCCTTGCTTTTTGGTTGCATCGTATAACACAGCGTGACACATTTCTATCCCCCTAAAAACTGACAAAAATCAGACGGGTTGAGTATTATCTGCAATCGACTTGATGTACCGTCTTCTAGAAGCAAGTAAAAAATGGAAGACCCAATTTTTCAAAGGCAAAAAAATGAACTAATTCAAAACAATTTTGCAGCATTCGGTTTTTGTATCAAGATTGAGTCAATGGCTAAAATAATAGTCATTTTGCTCGTCTAAATGAACGTATTTTTCGGTTAAAGTGGCTCTGAATAAAATTGGGTTAAAATACCATGTGTGTTTACTTCTGCGGGTATCATTAAGTTTATTATGGTTGCGCCTTTGACGTTTTTTTACAGTGAAGCTCAATCAAAAAATTTTCGACGGAAACTTGATTTTTTTTTAAAACAAAAAACCACCTAAACTTGTCACCTCAACTTTCACCAAATTGTTTTTTTTTGTTTTGGTTCTGGGATTCTCAGCCTGTTCTAGTTGCGTTGAGCTGTCATGAGTCATTCCGTTGTCGCCGTAGTTTCTTGTTTGCTTATCTTCCGGACTGAGTTTCTTCAACTTCGAGACACTTTTCACAGATGCAGAAATGCTTCTGATTCTGATCGCATGTGTAGTCGTCAACTCCTACTAGGTTACTGTTCGGCCGCTTTCTCGCCACACACTGTTCGTCCCTTTCGTATTTCTTCTCTCCTGGCTGTGTCTGCCGAGGTCCTGCCTTCCTGAATATCTTTTGGATCCTCACTCGAGGACATTGCGAGTAGATGTCGTAGAACTCCTTGGAGTCTTTTCGGATAGCTTTGTTCTCGTTAGTCAAGACTCCACCAATGAGAGGTGCCGCTTTTCGTCGCCATCCTCCCCAATACCCTGCAATGGGCTCTTTACCCGGACCATCGGGGAGGCCCAGCCACAATCCCAGAGTTTTGACTTGGGCATTGGAGTTTGGTCGTGCTATGAAAGCGTTTTGGTCGAGACAGTACAAAAGACACTCTCCGAACCAAACAGGCCCTTCTTCGATTGGTTTGACTTTGTAGCAGTATCCTTCATTGGCGCCGACCACGCTGGTGAAATTATCTGGACAGAATGTGTCCTCTTCGGGGGGACAGTTTCCTCGTCAACGCCTGAGTCTTGGCAATCAATCTCCCCGTCACACAAAATCGATTTGGGAAGAAAAGGGTTATCGGCTTTACCGGGACAAGCCAGCAAATTATCTGCGCACAGCGTGACTGTTATTGTTGACGAAGATGGAGATGGAGATGGAGATGGAGACGGAGACGACCAGCCTCCACTTACAATTTTTCCAATGAGGCGAAGAGGATGAGAGCCACCAGGGGAACTAATTTGAAGTTTTTCATTTTCAACTGATTGTTGGAAATCTACAACCGGCTCAGAATTTTTTGATTCTAGAAATGATTCTTAGCTGCTGACAAAGCTTACTGCAATAACTACCAGTCTTCATCTGTTCATGGTAACAGTTGCATTTATTGTGTGCTCTGCAACCGATGTTCGACATTTCTAAGCTCATTCGGGTTCCTATTGATCTTCGAGAAACAATTGCTTTTGTTATCTGAAATCCAGAAAAAATATGTTGGCGAAAAACAATAGAATAAAGCGAAAAGATCTTCTCTCTTTGTGAACCAGGGGTGCAGCATTAAAAACATCAATACTTTTTGACATCGTTTGGAAAACCAATATAATCGGCGTTAATGGAACGAACAACTTCCCGTTGTGAAAACAATCTTTTTATAGTGAACACTTATGCAATCACTTTTTTACTCCTAAGTTAATGTTATAGTTTGACTTTTAACTTGACCTTTACGTATAGTTTGACCATTTCATTTTGTGTTCCAGCGTATGGCGCCGACAGTTTTAGTTCAACCCGTGCAAAATTATAGATTTTTACTGAGTACTTCTGTGCACTCTGTGCTCTCGATCAAGAAATGCTTTTTTTTCCTTAGATTTATTTTCTCAATACCTAACTGATTTTACGTGGATCTAACAGTTGCAAAATAATTTTTCATCTTGTAAGGTCACCAACAATTTCAACTTTTTTGCTTCTACTTTACAAAAATTACAATAATCTACAAATAACTGAAAAAATTTAGGAATAAATCTGAAACAGATGAAAATTACAATTTTGACGTTGAAGTTTGCAACTTTTGCGTTGCTGTTCCATAATTGCAATATATTTGTTTCATAACGATTATGCAGCAGTTGTTTTTTTGTTTTTTTTATACAGTAGCTAGTTAATTTTTCAGCAAGCTCGTTTTCCACCAAGTTTGCGTAGTGACAAAAATTGCAAAGTGTTCTAGCAAAAAAGTCTGACTGGTTGAAATTTCATAAATTTTCTTCGACTGCGTGAATGCTACCATGCTTTTTCAGGCAAAGTTTTTCAGTAATTTTTGTTTAGAATTCCACAAGTAATTATCTATCAGAATATTATAAAAAAAAGTGAGTCTTGAGTTGATTTTGAAGCTATCGCGATCTTTTTTTGAAGCCCTATATTGAAAATCTATGAAAAATTTTTTGACTGTTACTTAAAATTTTAGACAATAACTCTTAACAAATTTTCATTCCATTCATAGCCAATTGTTTTGTTATTCAGGGATAAGCCCACCCCTAAATTCACCTGCGCAAGGCACTGTATACTTTCATTATGTCGCAGTTCTGTTTTTTTTTACTGGTAAGAGCCGCCTTGCTTTTTGGTTGCATCGTATAACACAGCGTGACACATTTCTATCCCCCTAAAAACTGACAAAAATCAGACGGGTTGAGTATTATCTGCAATCGACTTGATGTACCATCTTCTAGAAGCAAAAAAAATGGAAGACCCAATTTTTCAAAGGCAAAAAATTGAACTATTTTAAAACAATTTTGCAGCATTCGGTTTTTGTATCAAGATTGAGCCAATGGCTAAAATAATAGTCATTTTGCTCGTCTAAATGAACGTATTTTTTGGGTAACGTGGCTCTGAATAGAACTGGGTTATAATACCATGTGTGTTTACTACTGCGGGTATCATTAAGTTTATTATGGTTGCGCCTCTGATTTTTTTTCACAGTGAAGCTCACTCAAAAAATTTTCGACGGAAATTTGATTTTTTTTTAAAACAAAACACCACCTAAACTTGTCACCTCAACTTTCACCAAATTGTTTTTTTTTTGTTTTGGTTTTGGGATTCTCAGCCTGTTTTAGTTGCATTGAGTTGTCATGAGTCATTCCGTTGTCGTCGTAGTTTCCTGGTTGCTTATATTCTGGACTGAGTTTCTTCAACTTCGAGACACTTCTCGCAGATGCAGAAGTGCTTCTGATTCTGATCGCATGTGTAGTCGTCAACTCCTACTAGGTTACTGTTCGGCCGCTTTCTCGCCACACACTGTTCGTCCCTTTCGTCTTTCTTCTCTCCTGGCTGTGTCTGCCGAGGTCCTGCCTTCCTGAATATCTCTTGGATCCTAACTCGAGGACATTGCGAGTAGATGTCGTAGAACTCCTTGGCGTCTTTTCGGATAGCTTTGTTCTCGTTAGTCAAGACTCCACCAATGAGAGGTGCCGCTTTTCGTCGCCATCCTCCCCAATACCCTGCAATGGGCTCTTTACCTGGACCATCGGGGAGGTCCAGCCACAATCCCAGAGCTTTGACTTGGGCATTGGAGTTTGGTCGTGCTATGAAAGCGTTTTGGTCGAGACAGTACAAAAGACACTCTCCGAACCAAACAGGCCCTTCTTCGATTGGTTTGACTTTGTAGCAGTATCCTTCATTGGCGCCGACCACGCTGGTGAAATTATCTGGACAGAATGTGTCCTCTTCGAGGGGACAGTTTGCCTCGTCAACGTTTGAGTCTTGGCAATCAATCTCCCCGTCACACAAATTCGATTTGGGAAGACAAGGGTTATCGGCTTCACCGGGACAAGACAGCAAATTATCTGCGCACAGCGGGACTGCAGACGTAGTCGTTGGAGGGGGTCCTCCTCCAATCGCGATTTTTACCAAGAAAGCGAAGATGAGACCCACCAGGGGAACTAATTTGAAGTTTTCCATTTTCAACTGATTGCTGAAAAATCTACCAACCGACTCAGAGTTAATTGACTCTAGAAATGATTCTAATCTGCTGACAAAGCATACTCCAATAACTACCAGTCTTCATCTGTTCATGGTAACAGTTGCATGCATTGTGTTCCCTGCAACCGATGTTCGGCATTTCTAAGCTCATTCAGATTCATGTTGATTTTTGAGAAACAATTGCTTTTGTTGTTATCGCCAAAAAAAATAGTTTGGAAAAAATCAATAGATCAATATAACATGTGCTTCTCTCATGGTGAAGCAGTGATGCAGCATTCGGAAAATCAACTTGTTTGGGCCTAAAAAAAGTTCGGCGCATTTTTCGAACCTTTTTTTGAGAATCCGCCCCTTCTTCTTTATCGAGAAAATTCTAGATCCGCACTGTTGTGAATTATTTTATGTTTTTATTTAGCCAGCTAGTGTCCAGTTTTGATTGCAGTTGGTCAAAGTTTTCGTTTTGTTTACCTTGACTGGAGTTTGGAGCGGGTTTTAAAAACTGTCAATTTTTTTCTAGATCAACGAAACTGATATTTCGCCCTTTCTCGCAATGCAACTATTTGGCTGAAACTTTACGCGCTGCAGGCATAATTTAAAAACAGCCCAAAAAATGCTGTTTTTGGGCACATTTTTGAAGGTTTTGACTAAAAATGCATTTTTAGCGCGCCCTCTCCTCTCAAATATGTATTATCTCTCTAAACCACAGAATAAAGTTCACAGGCTTAACTGTGAGATCTCGTAAAACCCAGTTTTTTTTCTTAAACAATCTTGGCATAGCCAATTATAAAGATAGGCTTTCAACAGCCTGTTGTTTTGTTTAAACCTATGATATCAAATTTGGCGAGAAAAAAAAAACAAAAAATGGTCAACAAATCAAAAGTTTGACATTTCCGAAAATCATACTTTTTTGTGTGAAAAAATAGGGCGTATCCGTTTATGCGGAAGCAGTTTACTCAATCTGTAAACTCGTTTGGAAATTATTTTTAAAAAAGTTAAATGAAACAGTCAAAAATCAAAGTTTTGACTTTTTCCAAGGCAGTTTTTTTTGGTGTCAGGAAAAATTGGGAGTAGTCGCATAAACATTTGAGCTTCTCACAACCCGTTCTTTGAATTGAAACATTTCAGATGTGGCAAGGTAGTTTCGAGAATATTCAAAATTTGTCAACGGTAAAAAAAACGAACTATTTGATTATTTTGAGCGCAATAGATATGTGTGTAAAATTTTTTTAGTGGCCGCTAATGCAGAACAGCTTCCCACTACCTTTTGTCTCCATTTCAACAACGAAATCTGATTTGAAGCATTAGTTTTCGAGAAAAATTTAAAAGATTCGAAAAACGGTAAAAAATCAAAAATTAACTAGTCCGAGGGCCTGAATTTTATGTGTGAAAAAAAAATTGGGAGTAGCCGCTCTTGCAGGGAGTTTTGAGCTGGGTTTTGAAGGCTCAAAGTTGAGTGGGGTAGTTTTCGAAGGCTGTGAACATATGTGTCAAGAAAAAAGAGACTCTAGGGGAGTATACAGGCACACAGAGGAATAGACCGTCTTTCTTTTTCAATTGATACCCCTTTTTTGAAAATCAGTAGAAATTTCTGAGAAAAATTAAGTCTTTTCCAATAAATTTGAAAATAGTTCTCCATCATGAAAAAATAGAAATTTCAGCAGACCGATTGGTAAACATACAATCAACTTGAAAGTAGGGAGAAGAGAGTTAAAATTATGTTTCCCTTGAAACGACCCAAAGTTAGGCGATTAAACCAATAAAAAGCAAAAACAATTTGGGCCGTAGATTTTGTTTAGCTAAACAATAAAAAACGAAGAAGGAAACACCTCATGGTAAGTAAAATTGCCAATTGTAGAAGTAAATCAAATTTTAAGGCAATATTAAAGTAAATTGCGAAATGGGCAAAGCAAAAAAAAAACGATTCTAAGATATGACAACTAAGCAGACCACAGATAAGCAGACAAATAATTTACCGACAACTTTATTTGAGACGAGGTCCTGGTCAGATTCATACCCAGGACCTTTGCCGTCCGGGAACGCATAGAAGTTTGAAATCAGCATAAACCAAAATACAAGTGATTCAAGTGATTTCCGTTAAACAAGTTGTTGACCCGAAAAAAAACCTACTTTCGTTTTGATAACGCTTACAAATTGCAAGCGTATTGTATTCAAATTACACTCTCAATTCTGTAATTAAAACCTCAAACTCATACTTTATCAACAAACGTGATTATTTATGCCTTATTTAAGCCATGAAAACTTCTTTTTAATTAATTTTTGGAATTTTTATGCAGCGATTTTAACGGGTGATCCTTATTGTTCCGATCATTGAAAAAGGGGAACAATTATGTATTCAGGTATGTTTTGGTTTTTTTGATTTTTTTTTGTTTTTTAACACAAAATCAAGTTCAAGTACCACAAATCGTCATTAGAATGATTCGAGTGACTTATGATATTAAAGTTTTTTCAACGTCAAAATTCCAACGATATTGAAAAAAAAACTGAAAAAAAACATCTTCTCTGTTTCAAAAAGAACCCATTTGAAAGTTTTGATTTTTTGGAGTAAAGCGGGCTTAAATATATATTTATGCTTAGCTAAGGACATTTACAAAAACTTTTTGACTAAATTTAATTTTATCGAAGGAAAATTAGTTTTTGGAGTTTTTAATTAGACATTTTTTGGCAATTGAAAACTTCAAAAATTAAAATATTTCAGCGAGAAAAAATTTCAGCGAGAATTTTTTATCTTTTGATTGTTTTTGCGTTTCTAGTCATGGTTCTCCAAAAACATTTTTCAATTTATCTATTTTACTATGACCTTCGAATATACCTTTGTTCTATCTTTTTGTTCAGATCTTTTTATCACACGATGCAGAAAAAAACGAGACTAATTTGAAATTTTTTTTCTAAGGCTGGTCCGAACAATCTCTGCTACTTGCACAGCAACAGTCTGTCCTTGTTTTCTTTGTTTTTCTGTTTTCAAAGCAAAACCTTGTACCACAAATAAAAATCGGAATAGATCGATGGAGATTTTATATGAAAGCACTTTCACCAGCGCCAGTGTCAAAAAAACCGGTTTGAAATTCGAGTTTTGGTCTAATTTTGAGCGAGTAAAGCAATCGAGTAACGTTAGTTGAAGAAAGCTAGTCATTTAGACAGGGAAATTTTGACTGTACCATAAGAAAAAAAACTAATTTTAAGAGCTTCGTTTAGCGCTTTCTTGTCAAAAAGTTTTGTAAACAATATATATAAACAAGAAAAAATAGTTAGATAAAAAACTGTTAATCCAATGAAATTTTTTTCAAATGATTATGGGAGGAAGAATCTGGCTGAATCTCTGGTGTTGCAAATCCGTCATCTTGATTTTCAGTTGCTGTTTTTTACCTTCGGTACATTTAATTTTCAGGTTAAATATCCTTTGAAAACGAGAGAGGAAACATTTCCGCTTTTGCATCTTCTGCTCAAAAGTAGTTGTCGTTCTGCAGACTGAGTCATAATCTGTCAGGTGCTCTATAACTGCATAATCGCCATCATCCATCCATTGCAGTCCCAAATGACGAATTAACTGATTTTGTTGCTCTTTTTTCTTTTCCAAGCAACTTTTTGTAGTAGAACAAAGTGCTCCGCCTTCATAACAATCGTCCAACTGCGTATCAAGGACTATGGTCCTCTTAGAGTTTTGAGAACTTTTTCTGGGCACACAATCTGATGATTTGAGTTTGTTTGACTTGACCATAATTTGATTCTATGAGCAGTTCCAAAAAGTTCGGATTGACAGTATTAAAAGCAGTAGTCATCAAAGTTTGAGCAAATTTTGCTAACTTTAGAAGTATTTTATTTGTCGAAAAATCAGCTTTTTCATCTCTTTAAAAACTGACGAGAAACAACATTTTACTCTTTTTCTTTAAATATGAATATCCGAACTTTTTGCCAGGTATTGCGTGTGAAAACAAGGAGCTTAGTTTAAAAATTGTTTGTATCTGAAGTATCTGAAACACAATGCTGTGTTGAAAACTTTTAGCGGATATCTTCAATAGGAAACACAATTAGTCACAATCTAAAATGACAAATTCTTCAATAGTTCATAATAAAAGCAATACAATGTCTTTTGCAAAGGCTACTTAAATGCCCAAAAATGTCTATTTTTGTCCTAAAAAGGATCAAAATTGAGTCTTAAGGGAATTTTCATGAATACAGAATGACCTTTTCCAAAGTCAACCTTGTAGTAATTTTTGAACTTTTTGAAAATCAGAGCTTACGAATCGCGAAAACTTAATACTATTTAGAAAATCAACATATGAGAGAACTTAAGTATAGAGACCTACTTATGGATGAAGTGCTTCAACATTTTCGCACTGAGCACAAGTGCTTCAAATGAAAAAAAAATTTGTTCAGCTGAGACACAAGCTGAATGTAATCCATTGTTCTGTCCAAGAGCTTCCAGAAGCTTTCAGGAGCTTGCAAGAAAGCACATCGCTGAAAGAACAACATTTTGTTTGCTACCTTTATCAAATCCCTCATGCAGTATCTCTTTATTCTTTATTTTCAACAAAAGTTCTACCCTTTTTCAATAATTCATAAGCTATGTTTAGCTTTTATGCTGGAAACAAATATTTTTGTTGGCTCAAAGAAACTATAATTATCACTAGCAACGTCAACTATTTTATGCCTGAGAATGTCGTGGTCAAAGTATACTGTTACCACCCGGGTTGACGTCCATAGAAAAAAAATGCTTATCATACAATTCCATTAAAAAAATGCTATCATACATTTTTTTTGTAAGTTTAAATGAGGTTGATTCGTTTTGTGATTAATTTAGATCAAGTTGGCCCATTTTTTTTTCATTTTTTTTGACAAAAAACGTTTATCATACGATTTCCATTCTATGAAAATGGTATGATAAGCATTTTTTCGATAAACAAAACTTTAGCCGCGACACACAAAATAATTTTGAAAACTTGTCCCAAATTTTTTTTGTTTTTTTTTTCAACCGCAAATTGAGTTTTCTACGCAAACAAACATGTTCCAAAATCTTTTTTTTTGTGTGCATAACGTAGTCCTGGATACGATAATATTGGCTTTTTTCGTTTCACTTTAAAAATTTTTTTTCAAAAACGCTGAAAATTCCTATTTCTTTTGTATGGCGTGTTTATGTATGCCCTGATCAATGTCTGATAATTTGAAAATTCAAAAATTTAAAATAATTATCAGTGAAAAATTTTGCCAAAAATTAAAAGTTTGTAACTTTTGTTATTTCATTTGTGAAGGACAACTCGAAGACAATTCAGGTCGTTTATTATGCATTGTGAAAGCAAGACCGTCCAACCTTTGGTGCTTTGAGTAATCAAGGTCTTTTGTCACTTGGGTTCGGTTGAAAACATAAACCAAATTGTTTCAGAAAATAAAATTAGAAACAAAAAACAACTTTTTGGCTTAAGGCAAAAACACCTATCATACAATGCCATTTAATGGAAAAAATGGCTATCATACAAATCCATACAATTTTTCCAATCGGGGTGGTCTTGTTTTATTCAGACCAATTCTCAAAAATATTTGCCTCGGGGGACCATCCATGGATCTTCCGAGCATTGATTATGCGTGACATATTATCGTGCACCACAAAATTGTTCCAAATTCAATCAAAGCAGGCTAATTGGTCTTAATAATTCCATTCTCGATTCTTAACATTCAGCTTGAAATTCATATTTTGTGAAAATTTCCGTAAGCAATAACTATTTTAGTCCAGTTTATGAACAGTCAGAGCATTCAAGGCTTTGCCCTGATACGAGCAGTCTTGTTGTTTCGACTTTCGAAAAAAGTGAAGAATTGATACGCCCGGGGTGAGTTTTTTTATTCGGGTCAATTTCAGAAAAGATGACTGCGTATCCGAAAATCGTGTGATTGCCAAGCGATTAAGCTTGCACTTGACTAAAGTGCGGCTTTGCCGCTGGAATAGTACTTCGGTAGTCTGACTATTAAGAATACTTCGATAGTTTGACTATTTTTCACTATTAAAATTTAATCTTTTAGTCTAACTTCGAGCAAATTTTATTAGTTCAAGTTGGACTAAAACGCAAAAGTATCAAACCGGGGTTTCTAGACTCAGCTGAAAGAATTTAGTATGATATATCACTCAACCCATTCCTATGATTTTTTCTGGAACCTGATGTCGCGTGGAAAACAAAAAAAGAGAAAATACTAAAACATACCCGATTAACAGTTCTTCCCCATTTCCATTAGTCTGGACAAAGAAAACTAGTACCTCGCGATCATCATCAGCCAAACTTTTTAACTCTTATTAGAGCGTATGGAAGCTATTTGAGATGGGCACGAATTCGTACAATGGGCACCACTACCGGGCCTATGGGAGAGAGAACTGGCATCTGTAAATTTATAAAATCTGGTTTTTAATGACATGCTTTCTGCATAAATCATTCGGTAAAAAGAATTTTGTCATTACTGGAAATGCCAGTTGACTTGAGGTCACTGTATTTTGGTTTTGTATCATTAGATTTGGTCTAAGTACCATTCAATTTGCAGATCGTAAAGATGATTTTAAAATTTTTGATGGAAATATATAGTTTTTTGCGACTAAATTGCACATTTGGATGGAAATTTTTTTGGATCTTTTTAGACATGTTTTGTTAACCAAAATGCTATAAGGAATTAACATGTTCTGCAACTGTCTTAAGAGTTTTTTTTTCAAAAAACTCGTGATAGGGTTCTGTTTTTTACCTGTTCATTGGAAATATCCATTTCCAGCAAGTTCTCAAAGTGAATGTGGAATGTGGAATGTGGATATAAGCATTATCGCGGGGAGTTTTTTCAAAAAAACACGAACCACCTTAAATAAAAAATGTTCAGCTGGAACGAAGTTGTTTGGCCAGGCGATTGTTGAGAAATTGTCACAAATTCGTTTGTTCTGTGGTTAAAATTGCCTCCTGATTAAAAGATCGAAAATATATGTTACTAGAGAATTCAAAATCTCGTGACGGCTACTGGGGCATGGTGTGAAAATTCAATACGTGCCAGGCGCACTCAATACAAGAAACAATTTTAAAAAATTTCTATTCGTAAACAATTAAATTATGTTTTAAAATGTTTTTAGCAAGAAGCATTCGACATATAGGAATTTCTTGCAACCCAATTGATTTAAAGTCACGCTTTTTTGGTTGTTTTATCATTAAAATAAGTTCAAGCAACGCCCAAGAGCAAGCCGTAGAGAGATTTTTAAGAGTTTGATGCGACTTTAAAATTTTTTGGTTAAGTTGTTCTTCGTTTAGATAGTTTTTTGATTTCTACAAAAGATGAAAACTTTTGATTGATTTCTACAATTTTAAGATGAAGCAATTTTTTCTTACTTTTTAATGAAGCTATAAAACCTTATCTTTTGTTCCAGCAACTTCACGTAATTAGTTTGAGGAACTATATCAATAGTGTTTTTTCCAATAAACTTGATACTGCAATTACATAATAAATGTCAGATGGCGCCGAGTCTTATATCACCTTTTAAGTTGTCATTCTGATTTCAAAAGGAAAATAGAAAGAGAGTTGTTTCAGGGGCCAGAAAAACTCGTCTGTGTATTTCCATTTTTCAAACTAAATTACCGCAACGAAAAATGAGATATTAGATTTGACAATAATGTTTTAGTAGCAGGGCTAGATCTAGGACTTTCTCGAGGGCAGGTGCGGCAAATCACTTTTTTCAGTCATTTCAAATTTTCGATTATTCCTACCGTCGCAAGATATAGGATTTTTAGAATTAAGAAACACCTAAAACTCAGCGGTCTCCTCGCCGATTTCGATCAGACTTTCTGAAAAATTTTTTATTTCTTCAGGAAGTTTTTATTCCAAGTTTTTGTCTCCTAGCTTTCAAAAAGTTTTAAAAGAAAAGTGAACAAAACTAAATTTCAGGCCTAGGGTTTCCGTGCAAATGTGAAGGACAAACAACAACAAGAGTTACAAAATATTGCTCTATGTTTTGAGGACTGTTCGATTCATCAAATTTATCACGTACAGAATAACACAAAAGATATGCGCTTGTTTTTAATCTCCGTTAGAGCTCAAATTTTTCAACTGTCTTCAAAAAACATTGAAGTATTCACAATTGGAGCAGTTATTTTCTCTAGCCTCGAATCAAAGGTTTCAGCTGGAATAGTCGAATTGATAATACAGAACAAATATCAGAGCGTTAGGACGAAAACTCGGGTGGTCTCTACATTTTGGCTTCAAATGCAGGTAAATTTGCTCCCATTATGGACTATTTGCCCATTATGTCCTTATGTTCTATTTTGCCTATTCTGCACTATTTTGCACAGTACTGCCTCCTTTTGTGGCCGTTTTGTCTTGTAAATTGGTAACGCCAAGATAGACCATCCAATAAACCAGACATATCATGATATAAGTTAACGGAAACATAATTCGAGAGTACAGGTCGATTCGACTGACGTCAATACTTCTCGTTTTTGGTACGTGTTTTCCTCGGCGACGTCTCGGATTTTTCTGCCTCGGAACTTGTTGAAAGTAACTTCGCGAGTTCTCGTGAATGACGCTCGGATTTTGTTTATAAATAGCTTCAAACATCGGTTTTGAGTCCATCACCGGTGATTGAGGCGCTATGCCCGGTGACCGGAACTCGCTGCTCGGCGTGTTTGTGAAGGAGTGTTGTCTTGATAGGGGAATGCCAGCCGAATGTTGCGAGAACTGGTGATGACTGCCGACAACGTTAGCGTCGTTCGGATCTAAATTATGACCAATCGAGTTCGAGCTCACTTGTCGCTTATGTCGTTGTATCAGTTCCGGTGACTCAGGAGAACCGGTATCAAAATGGGCTTCGTGGGTTTCGGCTACTTGGTTGTAGTTTTGGGAGGCGTTCAGTGATCGGCTGCTGTGACTGTTGCACAGAAGAGGTTGTGTTTGACTAGCTGAGAAACTGTTCTTAGGTGAGTTGCGAATATTCTTTTCGATGACGCAGAGTCCATTCGACTGGAATCGCGATGGTTCGTTCCGCCACGGAACTCCGAGCTGAAAGAAAACACCATTTCTCAAAAAAGGGCAAAAAATAAAAGAAACAGTAGTTTTTCAGTTTTCAAGAACGATCCAATTATTATGAAAGTATGGTTTTCGACTAAGAAAATTTCTCGAAAAGTGTTTCTCGAAAAACTTTTGTTTAATTTCAAAAAATTATGCTTTATTTCAAAACAAAATCCAAATCAGAAAAGTTTACTTTATAAACATAAGTAAGATTGGAAATGTTTCGCACCAAATGGGGTCCGTCTCTTTCGGGTGGTGTGGACACCTTGGGTTGGTATCTGGGCTTGTTGAAGTAGCAGACAAGAGCGAACTCGACCAGAGCTCCGAATACGTACAAGAAACAGATGCCAAAATAGATGTCCAGGGCCTTGATGCTGGATACCCGGGGTAAGTTTGAGTTGGTCGCCCCCATCAAGGTGATCATGGTCAGCACAGTGGTTATAGCCAGTGAGGCCCTGGAGAAAAACAGATCACGTGATGTCAAAAAGAAAAAGCGACACAACTTTGAAAAAAGAAAGTTTGCAATGTGGGGGCGGGGGGAGTGGAAAGCAGCCCAAGAGCTGAGTTACCAAGATTTACAAAAACATAAGATTAAACAAAAGGTATCATTTTACAAATTTATCTTGCCAGCTTCAAACTTTCCAGAAGTAGTTTTTAGTTAAATGAATAAAAATTAAAGAAATAAATAAAAATTATATATATATATTTTTTGCAAATCCCCCCACACTCAAGGCTAAGTGTAAAAAGACATGTTTATCTAGCATATATCTAGAAGATATGTTTTTATCTTAAGCCAATCAGCTCACATCATATCAATTTAGAATTATATCTGAGTGCTGCTTACGATTGGTTAAAAACCTTAAAAATCGCAAGTTGTCAAAGCAAACAACCAAATTTTTCCAAAAACAGTTGCAGATAGTTTCTTAAAAGCAGACCTCAAGCTCAAATTACCTTCAGATTATGCTATCAAACATCTACCAGAATTTGAAAACCTAAAAAAAATAAAATTTGTCTGAAAAACAACCACAAAACCACTCCATAGCGCAAATATGGTTGTACTGACTTTTTTCGAAAGTCAGTACAACAATACTCCTCGTATCACAACGAAGACTTAAAAGTTTTGACTGTTTTTTTAATGCGCTTAAACTTGCATTTGGTGAAAAAAAGACAGTTTTAAAATAAAGCTATTTATTTGGAAACTTTTCGCATCTGATTTAATGTCAAAAACTACGTGAAAAGTTCGTTTCTATTCGCCAAGTTTTTGGATTATATAAGTTAGTCTCAATTCAATTTGAAAAAATTCTGAGCTAATTTAATTTACCGCCTACACTACGCGTTAACAGAAAACTGGGATTTATCGCACAAATTTATCCCAATATGATCAAATTGGCACTTTTCAAACACTCAAAACTTAGCAAAAACGATCACATATGAAAATTGGAGAACTCAAGATGAAAATAAATCCCAGTATTTTGTTAACGCGTAGTGTAGGTGGCAAATTAAATTGATTTATTGTTCCGACATTCGATACGAAATAAACGGAATATTTGTGCTCGGGGTGGGTTTTTTTTCTTCAGACAAATTTCGACTTTTTGACTAGCCATTTTTGACGAAATTTTTTAAACATCTTTCGAAAGGTATTGTTGTCTTGAGCTTCAATTTGAAAAGATTTTTTAACCTGTGATCATTTTTTGTAAAGTAATGGGGGTTTAAAGATTGGTTTTTTGGCCAATTCCGGACAATTAATGCGCGATATTTTTTTGCGCTTTTAATGCGTAAGCGGAGATTTAATCCGTTCTAGAAATCGTTCCAAATTGTTTGAAATAAGCTTATTTGCCATGATTGATTTTTACTAGCAGCAAAATCCTTTCTTTTGTACTTTATATGGCGTGTGGGGTGATGATTTTCATTAAAAAGTTCAAATTTCAGAAAATAAAAAACTTCATTTTGTTTTTTTTTACATTCAATTTTTCTATGTTATTACTGCTCCATAAACTTCAAAAGGCAGTCGGAACATTCAGGGATTCGCCCTGATACGAGCAGTCTTGTTTCATATGTGATCGTTTTGCGAAGTTTTGAGTGTTTGAAAAGTGCTAATTTGATCATATCGAGATAAATATGTGCGATAAATCCCAGTTTTTGTTAACGCGTAATGTAGGTGGCAAAATAAGTTGATTTATTGTTCCGACTTCCGATACGAAAGAAACGGAATATTTGTGCTCTTGGTGGGTTTTTTTTTCTTCAGACAAATTTCGACTTTTTGACTAGCCATTTTGACGGAATTTTTTTTTCATCGTTCAAAATGTATTGTTGTCCTGAGCTTAAATTTGAAATGATTTTTTTACCTATGATCATTTTTCGTACAGTTATGGGGGTTTAAAAATTGGCATTTTGGCCAATTCCGGACAATTAATGCGCGATATATTTTGCGCTTTTAATGCGTAAGCGGAGATTAAATCCGTTCTAGAAATTGTTCCAAATTGGTTGAAATAAGCTTATTTGCCATGATTGATTGTTATTAGCAGCGAAATCTACTCTTTTGTACTTTATATGGCGTATGGTGGAATGACTTTCATTAAAAGGTTAAATTTCAGAAAAAAAAATTTCATGCAAAATGCAAGTTTAAGCGCCAAAAAAAACAGTCAAAACTTTTAAGTCTTCGTTGTGATACAAGGAGTATTGTTGTACTGACTTTCGAAGAAAGTCAGTACAACAATAATTGCGCTATGGAGTGGTTTTGTGGTTATTTTTCAGAATTTTTTAAATTTTTTTGCTTTCAAATTCTGGTAGATGTTTGATAGCATAATCTGAAGGTAATTTGAGCTTGAGGTCTGCTTTTGAGAAATTATCTGTACTGTTTTTGGAAAAATATGGTTGTTTGGTTTGTCAACTTGCGATTATTTATGTTTTTCACCAATCGTAAGCAGCACTCAAATATAATTCTAAATATATATGATGTGAGCTGATAAAAACATATCTTCTACAGATATGCTAGATAAACATGTTTTTTTACACTTAGCCTTGAGTGTGGGGAGATTTGCAAAAAAAAGATATAATTTTTATTTGTTTCCTTAATTTTTTTTCATTTAACTAAAAACTAATTCTGGAAAATTTGACGCTAGCAAGATAATTTTGTAAAATGATACCTTTTGTTTAAATATATGTTTTTGTAACTCTTGGTAAATTAGCATATACATTTATCACAAAAATTCTTCTTGAAAAAAAACTTGAAGTTTTTTTCGAGAAAAAACAACACCCAAAAAAGCACAAGCAAATTGATAATGTTGGAGAATTAAACTTGAGATCCATTTAAAGCTTAATTTAATTAGGTCGCTAGATGCGGCGAGAAAAATTAATACAAACAAGGTCCATGTATTGTTTGTAGTACAAAATCTTAAGACCAAAAATGGAGGTACTAAACGTGAAAAAGTAGAATTTAATCAAAAACCATCGGAATACTACTTTTATTTTTTGAAACTAAAATAGTTTTTAGCCTGATAATAATAAATCAAGGTGGCAGCCTAAAAAATTGAACCTTTTTGATAGAAACTGATTTGTCTGTCATCTGTTTGTACGCAAAATAACATACCTCAAAAACTACTTGTAGGGCTTGGAGTGTGATAACAGTTTTAAGGTTTTTCCGCCGTGATTTGTTTTCCCATTTTTTTTGGAAGTTGCCTCGGTTTTAAAAAATCTTTTGGGAACTAATTTTAGCAGCAAAGGATTTTATTAAAAATAAGTTAGTTGTTTCAAACTTTGCTTTCAAGTATATTTAGGTTTGTCATTTTTAAAAATTTTTTTGCTTTGATTATTGCTGTCAGAGTGTCAGGGGTGGATCTAGGATTTTCCCGAGGGGGGGGGCGTCTTTCAAAAATATTTCGAAATTTTGTCGGCCTATTTTTTTATGTCGACCAACAAATTGATTTTTTGAGTTCTCGTAAATCATTATGAAGACCCCATTTTGACCACATTTTCTGCGCCGCAGCAAAACCCCGAAAAAAAACAAGGCCAAAAAAGGCGTTTATAGGCAATCTTCGGAAAACTTTGGCAAAAAAATCGCGCTTATTCGGCGCGCGCTCCCTCCTCAAAATTAATATAAATTGGCGCCAAAAGCGTCTTAAGAAAAATTTTAGGGTCCGTCAGCCAAAAACGGATATCTCAAAATAGTACAAAGCGGGACCCTTTGGTTCGGCAGGGTGTCGAATGCTTTGGGGGGGGGGGGGGGGGAGAGCGTCCGCGCTCCTCTAAATCCGCCCCTGATTGCTGTCGAAATAGTATATGCTGCACGCACAAAGACTGGCTAGCCTTGTTTTATATATATTTGATGTTTGTTTATTTTAGAAACATGCATGTTTAAGCAATTAGTCATTTTCTATATCCATATTTGATTGAAATTTTGATATAAGTTTAGTTTAGTTTCGTTTCAGCTGACCTTGCAGGCACTGAGTGTCTGTTGACGTAAAAGTTGACCCAAGACAGCAGCACAATGAGGGTGGCCGGTACATACGTCTGGATGATGAAATAGATGAGATCCCGTTTGAAGTAGAACACCACCTCCAAGTCCGAAAAGTTGCCTAGAATCAAGTTGAACACATTATACGAAGCGGTCAGCGGTCGGTTGGCATCCACAGTTTAAAATGCAATTTAAAGATGGGTACTCTCTGCTTATTTTTCGCCAAATATAAAACGACCATGTAAGCAAAAGTTGGCCGTTTCCAAAAAGTGCCTAAAAGCGTCTTTCGTTTTTTCAAAACAGCGTGCCCAAAAATTTGATCAAAATAGTTCTTTAGAGTGATTTGGGAGAGCTCAAAAATCAAGGTGGCCGAACACAAAGTATCACAAATCTTTCAAAACTTTTTGAAAATCCCTTTTGAGATAATTCACCCCTGCATTTAATGTTTGACTGAGGGGAAGCGCAATTTTTTTTATCATAACCTTTAAAAAATGTCCCAACAACGTAGTTTTTGGCCTTTTTTACTAAAAAAATGTGCCTCAAAATTTTCTCACAATCGCGGTTTCTCAAAATCGGGCCGTTTTAGTTTGGAATGCTCGGAAAATCAATTTTGTCGAGCTAAAAAAAGGCAGTCAAAATCTTTTGAAACGTTTTTCAAATCCTAACCCCCCCTCCCCTCGAGAAAAAAAATAGATCCGCGCTTCTGTATGAGCATGATTATTCGTCGTAAACATTTTTCAGTTTAATATGTGATTTGTTAATTCATAGCTGAATCCAAAATAATCCAATTAGGACCAAGAAAACATATCATCTAACGCCTTGAGGCATTAAACTCTTCCTCCGACCAACTTTAGTTTATGTCTCCTTTCAATTATGCTTGCCTGTTGAGAAATTCAGGAAATACTGTTTTGTAACGAGGTCGATCAATTTGAATTGGGCTAATTCGAGTTTCTGCCTGTTGAACTCCACTGGTGCTCGGTCGTCTAGGTCATCTTGTTTCCATCTCAGAACAAGATCTTTGCTCGTGTAGCCGACTGAAACATAAGACGACGCAGTCAAACACCTCTGCTAATTTATGCAGCACTAATGAAGAAGTAAGAATAGCCTATCGATCATTTTCTGGCAATTCACCACAAGATAATCATTTAATTTTAGCATCCGCTTGCCAAATGCATTCATGCTTAAAACCAAATTAAGTGGGTGATGACCAGGTGAGATAACTTACATGTTTCGACCATGAGTGAGCACTTCTGAATGTCCATGGGAAAGTACATGAGATCCATCGGACACTTGGCGATCACCGTCACTCTGAAATGAACGTTAACAACCTTCAGTTTTTTCGGGTCTTGTTAACTATCTCCCCCCCCCCCCCCCTCTATTGCAATAGGGAGGAAGGGGGAAATAGTTAACAAGATCCGTTTTTTCGTCTATCAGCCAGTCGTCATTCTAATATAAAACCATCTTTGTCCGTGAACGAAACAGCAGCTATTCAAAATGATCAAAACATCTTCATAAAATATTGCAAACGTTTTTTCCAGCATCTCTCTTTCATTTTGCGTTGTGCCTGTTTCATTATTAGCTTTTAAGCAAATGAACATGTACTATCTTTGAGGTAGTAGGTATTCTTTAGATCAACCATACAAGGAATTTAGGAATTTCTCGAGGGGGGGGGGCTGGATTTTCAAAAAAAAATTTTGAAAATTTTGTCGGCCTTTTTTTAGGTCGACCAAATTGATTTTCTGAGGTCTTCCAAATCACTATAAAGACCCTAATTTGACCAAATTTGACCAAAGGGGGGACCCTTTGGGCCGGCAGGGGGTCGAATCTGTTATGTAAGTGATCTCACCTACATTAAGTATAACATTAAATCTATTATGTAGGTGATATAACAATTTTTTTAAAATAGTCTTTTACAAAAATTCAAATATTCCCCCTCCCTCCATATCAACTTGGGGAGAATGTACGGTTGATCATAATCTTTTACACTCTGCAAAACAACAACCAGAAGCCTAAAACAAAGAATGTGAATAGGTGATTTTGTTCCAATTTTTAAAAACAATTACCGCAATTTATGAGCTCGGGTTAGGTTTTTCTTCAGGCCCAATTCATCCGTCAAACGTATTTGCTGATGGAACTTTTTTTACAATCTGAACGGTTTTGATGCACTTCAAGTTCAAATTGATAAATGTATTTCGACTGCGATTAATTTAAGGCAATGCTTAGAAGAATACTTGCAACACCTGCAACATTTAAAGCAGAGAATAATTCTGCCATTTCAACAAGTTTTGCTAGTTGTTTACTTAGAAAAACGTAAAAGATAAATCGCTGTTAAAACTATTCCAAAAACTAATGTTTTGTTGGTTATTGGGCTTACTAAGCACATGCATAAATATTGCTATCAAAGTTTTAAGGCATTAGAAAAGTCAGAATAAATATAAATTTTGTATCAGGGTCAAGCCCTAAAAGTTCTGACCGTCCTTTAACGTTTTGAGATAGTTTTATGCTTCAAGTTTTGATAATATTTTCTAAAGAAAAAAATTCAAAACTTTTTTCATCCCGTTGCTCCACACCCAAACAAACATATTCAAACGCGCAAAGTATGCCAAGGTACAAATTGCTCTAATTTGTATCTAGTAGCCTATTAACACGACCAGATAGCTTTCTTCAATTCAGTTTTGTATAATTTATAGCGGGATTCTGTTCATCATAATTTGACAAGTACATAATATATTGAGAATTTGTGCCAAACAGGCAATCACAAAAAATCTATGATTATCTAAATTTTAGCTCAGAGCATTAGTTTTGCTTAGAAATATACGTAAACATATCACAATTTGTAAAGAGAAAAACGAAAAAGCAACAAGCAAAATTGTTTCATCGCTAATTCAAAAGTCGACATAATGATTGAAACTACTATGATCGAAAAATCCCTAGTTAAAAAATACTATGATAGACAATTTCCTTGTAGGCATGAAACTTGATTTTCGCAGATAATATTTTGAAATAAAAATTGTGTAGAGTATATGCATTCAAAATATATCGCAAAACAAAAGAAATGTTCGATACGGAATTGTAACTGTCACGATCTTTAAATAAAACTAATTGTTAACTTCAACTTTTTTCTTCATAAATTATCAAATGGGTTAACTCTGGTGATTGTTCCGATCATTGGAATTACGGAAGAATTTTGTATTCGGTTGTGTTTCAATTCTTTTTATATTTTTTCTGTTTTTTTTTCACGCAAATCATTCTTCGACTTGAACCGTTAAAAAACTTTTATGTAATTTTTATGAATAGAATCGGAACAATCTGTGCTACTTGCACAGCAATCGACTTTCCTTTTTTAGAAAAGCATCTGGTTCGTCAGGAGAAATTTCTGTCACGGCACTCAATTGGTTATTAGAAAGGTTTTCACATGTAATTTTACTGATACATCTTCTTCATTGCATCAGATTTTAAGAGCTGAATAAAAACCGTGATGGCTATTTTTTTTTCTTCTAATCAAAGTTCTGAAAACTTGAGTGTGTTGGTTTCTGTCTTTTAGCGATGCCCTATACATGTACTAGAAAAGTTGGTTTAAGCTCGGTTTAAGCAACAAAAAAAGACTTCAACAAAAAACATGAATTGAAATTGATTTTAAGCTTACAAAACCATTTTAAACGGACACTAAAGAGATGTAAGCTCACAGGTTTCAAAATCTTGTAGATTTTTTGATGCACAACAAGTAAATTCAATCAATTTGAATCCATATAAATCAAATTAAAATTTAAGTTTATAATCATCTTATTATACTAATGAAATTATACAAATTTTTACAGACTTTTTTGGCTTGGTAGGTAACATGCGTAAAACGAAATTAAATTTGTAAAGTATCTTTTTCTGTGCGGATGTTTGACCTTAAAATGAATTATACAAATTTCGGTGCAAAGTTTTTGAAGCCAAAATAATTTTTCCCGGTTGAGTTTTTGTTCCGATTATCGAAACGAAAGTTACGGAATAATTGTGCTCGGGGTGGGTTCTTTTTTCTTCAGACAAATTTCGACTTTGTAACTAACTTTTTTGACGGGATTTTTAAAAATTATTCAAAAGAAATTGTTGTCCTGAGCTCAAATGTGAAAATATATTATATCTGTGATCATTTTTCGTAAAGTTATGAGGGCTTAAAGATTGCCATTTTGACCATTTTGACCAATTTGGGACAATTAACGCGCGATATATTTCGCGTTATTAACACGTAAGCGGAGATTCAATCCGTCTTAGATATCGTTCCAAATTGTTGGAAAGAAGCTTATTTGTCATAATTGATTTGCTACAAGGAGCGAAAACTAGCTGTTTGTACTTTGCATGGCGTGTGGGGAGATAATTTTCACAAAAAATCTCATTTTTTTCTTTGTTATTTTTGCTCCATAGACCTTAAAAGGCAGTCGGACATCCAGGGCTTCGCCCTGATACGAGCAGTCTTGTTCGTTTTTGTTCCGACTTTCATAACGAAACTAGCGGAATATTTGTGCTCGGTGTGGGTTTTTTTTCTTCAGACAATTTTCGACTTTTCGGCTAGCCATTTTTGACGGCATTTTTTATATCATTCAAAAAGTATTGTTGTCCTGAGCCTGAGTTCGAAACAAAATTTTACCTGTGATCATTTTTCGCAAAGTTATGGAGGTTTAAAGATTGCCATTTTGGCCAATTTGGGGCCTTTAACGCGCGATATATATTTTGTGCTATTGACGCGTAAGCGGAGATTTAATCCGTCTTAGAAATCGTTCCAAGTTGGTGGTTGAAAGAAGCTTATTTGCCATAATTGATTTGTTACATCGAGCAAAATCAATTCTTTTTGTACTTTGTATGTCGTGTGGGGTAATGATTTTCATTTAAAAATTTCAAATTGTAGAAAAAAATTTCATTTTATTTTATTACAATTAATTTTTTTACTGCTCTATAAACCTTAAAAGGCAGTCGGAAAATTCAGGGCTTCGCCTTGATACGAGCAGTCTTGATTGCTCTTTGTTTTAGAAATTTGCTCTGAGAATGCTGCCCTGCTCATTAAAATTATATTTGAAGGATTGCATTGTTTAAAATAGAATGCAATTAACATCTTAGATAGAAATCCTTAAAGATTACAATTAAGTACTTAGATTACAATGTTTAAAGTATATTGCAATTAACAACTTAGGTTGCAATGTCTGACGTAATCACAGAAAAACAAAGTTTGCAATTACCAACTCTGTTCAAAAGACTGTTGAGGACTGTGACACTGACAGAGCCTTTCTTGAGTAAAAATGTTTGCCAAAACTTTGGAGAAACATAATAATTAGTTAATTTTGAAATTTTTATGGCGTACAATTATTTTTGTACAACCCCATAAATCGATTCAAACCAATCAGGCACTAAAATCGATCCTAAGTTTTTCAGATACATCGATTCAAATCGATCTAAATTCCATTTCATATCCTTAAATCTACAACTTGGATCGATTTGAGTCAAATTAAAATCAATTTAATATCAAAAGTTATCGTTTCAAAAGTGTTTCTGTTAGTGCGGCTGATTATTCAACCCAGTTCACATTTTGTTAAACGGCTAAGGAGGTCAGCAAGAGTAAGGGGAGGGTATAGTGTTTAGAGGAGAGGGTGAAATTTCTAATATAAGGTTGTGTTTAAATTGCGGTGGTGTTACAAGAATGATCATAAGAATGAAGCCATGCCGTGGTATATTTAGAAGAATATATAAACGCATGTCTATAAGCTTACTGCAATTGGCAGGCAAGCCTTTGCACGTGTGAATTAGAATTTGTGGCATCCGGTTCCCAAATTAACAGCGGATTCCATAGCCACAAGCACGTAAGGTAAATATACGCCGCCTTAAAATATGTTGCAAGTTCCGCAACGGGCTAATTTCAAATGTTTTCCGGATTTGAGTGGTGAGAGCGGGTATTATGAGGGGGGGGGGGGTAAATTACCTGGCACTGTAGAGGACTAGCCCGTCCGGTTGTATACGGAGGAGTATGTTAGGAACCATAACTTCCTGCTTCTTGCTCTCATAGCTGTCTGGGAAGTAAGTATCCGGCTGCCAGATGTTGCTGAGGAAGTTGCTGTTCACAGTCAGGGAGTCTATCCCCTCACTGGCGTTGAACATGAGTCGCTTGTCCCGCCAGTACTGTCGGAATGAAATGTCAATTCGGAAGTTCTGAACACATTATTAAAGCAACATAATGTCATAGTTTTTAAGCTTAATTACCTTTCTCCTGGTGACAGGGATGTATCTAGTAGTGGATTGCGCTAATTTCAGTGGGAGAATCTTAACATGCCTGGTATAGTTTTTTTTAAATCACAACTTTCCAATTAAATAGGAATCGAAGGTCTTTTTGGGAGAGGGGTTTTAATTTAACCCCTAAAAGCCGCTAAAACGTCTAGGACGATAGTCCACTCTATTTCATTTCCCATAATTCTATGTGGAGTGGCTTGCTAAGAAGAAGCTCGTCTCAGTTGCGGGGTATTTCTGCTTCTCAGCAAGTTTTTGACATTTCACATGATATTCTTAAAAAAGTCGCCCTGATACGCCATCATTGTCATGGCAGTGGCTCGAAGCTTTTCCGAAGTAACGTCTAACCGGCTTGCTAAAAAGCCTTTCTCGCATTAAAAGTTTTCATCCACCATTTATCCACCATCGCTTCTTTATTTTGCTTCATTAGTTACTTTCCGTGACTCATTTAAAAATTTGACAATTTAGAGGAGTCTAATATGCGACGACTCTGAATGTCCAAGATGGGCCAATTGGCATACAACTCGCTGTAGAGTACTAAGTTCTTCTTTCAAAAATTGTGGTAAGCACTAAGCGAGTGGTATGCATACATGTGGCATGACCCGAAATGACAGATAGTTTAGTTCGCTTACATAATGATGATCATACCATGCAATTTTCAAGTACCGCGGCAATAAAGCGAAGATAAATATAAGGAGCGATCGTCGGTCAAACATGGATGTATTACAGTAGTACTAAATGACGAGGGGCCGAATCTATGACAGGGCGGGGGGGGGGGGGGGGTACTCATTTAACCTGCAACTGTTATGATGGTTAAACCTTGAAAACAGATTGCATGATATGATGACTGAATCTTGACTTACCATGTCGACTTCTGAGATGGGACCGACACTGTCGATGTTCATTGTTACATTCACCACAACTGGAGGACCTACACAACAATTAACAGCCTAGCTATCAACAACATAAAACCAATAAACAAACTATTTAAACTGATTGAAATACGAAAATAGTCGACCAAGTATTGCCATCACTAAAATAAGAGAATTTTTTTTGTTTTCATTGATTTTTCGAGTTACGCATACTAGTGACAAGAACTGACCATTTGCACCGAATTCGAGAAATTTTTCCAAACAAATTCGATAAACCGTTAAAAACAGACTTAAACCACTAAATGAATTGACTCTGAAATTTGACCTTACAATTCTTAAGTCCTGATTCAAATATCCCTGGAGAAAAAAAGTAAAAAAACGCTGGAAACTTTAGACAAATTTTTTCTCAAACTGGATTGATATTACTGAAAAAAGTAGCTTCAGCAAAAATAGCAAAGAAACTTAAGCAGGGGCACAACAGCGGTTCGCCGTGATGAGCTGTACAGCTCGTATGTTGGTCCTATCCCTCGTGGATAAATGATCTTAACAGTTCTGAAGTGCTGATTCAAATTCCCCGAAAAAAAAGCAAACAAAACATGACACTTTGAACGCAGTTTTATAATTGGATTGATATTACTGAAACAAAAAATGGCTAAGAATTGTGCCAGTATAATTATGGTGCTATTCTTTGCATAATCACAGTGCCACTTTTCAGTGAAATTCGGACTCCAATTTATTAATTTTGTTTTCACTCATTTAGGACAATTAAAAATTACGCGAAAAATACAGGGCCTGTAGCTGAGCATATCTTATCAAATTGAAACTCTTATTTTGCATAACATAGTAAAAAAAAACATAATGCCCGAACAATTATCATTTCTACTATATCAAGTACAAACTGATTTTTCAAAAACTTTTGATCGTTCCTTTTTTTTTACTTTTGAAAATCACATCAACTTTAAATTTGGATTAAACAAGCAGCTCAATTTGGTATAGTAGCCGAAGCCATGGTACTGGGAGAAACCGAAGCCATGGTACAGGGAAATACCGAATCCTTGGTACTGGGAGAAACTGACGCCATGGCACTGCGAGATACCAAAGCCATAGTAGTGCGAGATACCGAAGTCAAATACAGGGAGAAACAGAAGCCATTTCACTGCAAGATACCGAGAACATGGTACTGGTAGATACTGAAACCATCCTGCTGGAAGATACCGAAAACATGGTACTGGGAGAAACCGAAGCTATAGTACAGGAAAGCACCGGAGCCATGGTACTGGGGAGATACTGCCATGGTACTGGGAGATAACGAAGCCATGATACTTCGAGATATCGAAGCGATCGTACTGGGAGAAACCGACGACATAGTACTGCGAGATACCAAAGCCATGGTAATGCGAGATACCGAAGCCAAAGACAGGGAGATACCGAAGCCATGTTACTGGGAGATACCGAAATATGTTACTGAGAGACACCGAAAACATGGTACTGGGAGATAACGAAGCCATGGTACTGGAAGATACTTAAAACATCGTACTAAGAGATACCAAAGCCATGGTACTGGAAAATAATGAAAACATGGTACTGGTAGAAGCCGTAGCCATGGTACTTCGGCATACCGAAGCCATGGTACTGCGAGATACCAGAACCATAGTACTGCGATATACCGAAGCCATTTTACTGGAGGATACCGAAACATGGTACTGCGAGATACCGAAAACATGGTACTGGTAGATAACGAAGCCATGTTACTGGACGGTACGAAAAACATGGTACGGCGAGATACCGAAGCCATAGTACCAGGCTATAACGAAGCTATGGTACTTCGAGATACCTAAGCCATGGTACTAGAAGAAAATGACGCCATGGTAGTGCGAGATACCAGAGCCATAGTACTGCGATATACCGAAGCCATTTTACTGGAGAATACCGAAACATGTTACTGCGAGATACCAGAAACAAGGTACTGGTAGATAACGAAGCCATGATACTGGACGATACGAAATACATGGTAATGTGTGATACCGAAACCATGTTTTTGGGAGATACCGAAATATGGTACTGGATGACACCGAAAACATGGTACTGAGAGATAACGAAGCCATGGTACTGGAAGATACATAAAACATCGTACTGGGAGATACCAAAGCCATGGTACTGGATGAAATTGAAAAAAATGGTACTGGTAGAAGCCGTAGCCATGGTACTTCGAGATACCGAAGCCATGGTACTAGGAAAAATTGATGCCATGGTACTGCGAGATACCAGAGCCATAGTACTGCGAAATACCGAAGCCATTTTACTGGAGGATACCGAAACATGGTACTGCGAGATGCCGAAAACATGGTACTGGTAGATAACGAAGCCATGGTACTGGACGATATGATAAACATGGTACTGCGAGATATCGAAGCCAAAGTACTAGGCGATAACGAAGCCATGGTACTTTGAGATAACGAAGCCATGGTACTAGGTGAAAATGACGCCATGGTACTGCGAGAAACCAGAACCATAGTACTGTTGAAAACCGAAGTCATTTTACTGGAGAATACCGAAACATGTTACTGCGAGATAACAGAAACCAAGTACTGGTAGATAACGAAGCGATGGTACTGGACGATACGAAAAAATATGGTACTGTGTGATACCGAAGCCATGGTACTGGAAGATACATAAAACGTCGTACTGGGAGATACCAATGCCATGGTACTGGGAAATACTGAAAACATGGTACTGGTAGAAGCTGTAGCCATGGTACTTCGAGATACCGAAGCCATTGTTTCGAGATACCGAAAACATGATGCTAGTAGATAATGAGGCATGGAACCGGAAGATACGAAAATTTTGGTACTGGGAGATAACGAAGCCAAGGTACCGAAAACACTGAAAACTTGGTACTGGGAAATACCGAAGCCATGGTTCGGAGATACCGAAAACATGGTGCTGGTAGATAATGAGGCATGGAACCGGAAGATACAAAAAAATATGGTACTGGGAGACAACGAGGCCTTGGTACAGCAAGATACCGAACCCATGCTTCGGAGATACCGAAATCATCGTACTGCTAGATACCGAAGCCATGGTACTGGAAGATACATAAAACATCGTACTGGGAGATACCAAAGCCATGGTACTGGATGAAATTGAAAAAATGGTACTGGTAGAAGCCGTAGCCATGGTACTTCGAGATACCGAAGCCATGGTACTAGGAAAAATTGATGCCATGGTACTGCGAGATACCAGAGCCATAATACTGCGAGATACCGAAGCCATTTTACTGGAAGATACCGAAACATGGTACTGCGAGATACCGAAAACATGGTACTGGTAGATAACGAAGCCATGGTACTGGACGATATGATAAACATGGTACTGCGAGATACCGAAGTCATGGTACTGGAAGATGCATAAAACGTCGTACTGGGAGATACCAATGCCATGGTACTGGGAAATACTGAAAACATGGTACTGGTAGAAGCTGTAGCCATGGTACTTCGAGATACCGAAGCCATGGTACTGCGAGACACCAGAGCCATAGTACTGCGATATACCAAAGCCATTTTACTGGAGGATACCGAAACATGGTACTGCGAGATACCGAAAACATGGTACTGGTAGATAACGAAGCCATGCTACTGGACGGTACGAAAAACACGGTACGGCGAGATACCGAAACCATAGTACTAGGCGATAACGAAGCCATGATCATTCCAGATACCTAAGCCATGGTACTAGGAGAAAATGACGAAATGGTACGTCGAGATACCAGAGCCATAGTACTGCGAAAAACCGAAGCTATTTTACTGGAGAATACCGAAACATGTTACTGCGAGATACCAGAAACAAGGTACTGGTAGAAAACGAAGCCATGGTACTGGACGATACGAAAAACATGGCACTGCGAGATACCGAAGCCATAGTACTAGGCGATAACGAAGCCATGGTACTTTGAGTTAACGAAGCCATGGTACTAGGCGAAAAGGACGCCATGGTACTGCGAGATACCAGAACCATAGTACTGTTGAAAACCGAAGCCATTTTACTGGAGAACACCGAAACATGTTACTGCGAGGTACCAGAAACAAGGTACTGGTAGATAACGAAGCCATGGTACTGGACGATACGAAAAAATATGGTACTGTGTGATACCGAAGCCATGGTACTGGAAGATACCGAATACATGGTACCGGGAGAAACCGAAGCCATGGTACAGCAAGATATCAAAGCGATGGTACTGGGAGAGGTAACACCATGGTAATGGGAGATACCGAAGCCATGGTACTTCGAGATACCGAAGCCATAGTACTTGGAGTAACTGAGCCATGGTACTGCGAGATACCAAAGCCATTGTACTGGGAGAAACTGACGCCATGGTACTGCGAGAAATCAAAGCCACAGTACTGCCAGTTATTGAAGCCATATACAGGTAGAAACAGACGCCATTTCACTGCAAGATTTCGAGAACATGGTACTGGGAGATACTGAAACCCTTGTACTGGAAGATACCGAAAACAGTGTACTGGGAGAAACCGAAGCCATAGTACAGGAAAACACCGAAGTCTTGGTACTGGGAGAAACTGACACCATGGTACATCGAGATACCGAAGCCATGGTACTAGTAGAAAATGACTCCATGGTACTGCGAGATACCAGAGCCATAGTACTGCGAAAAACCGAAGCCATTTTGCTGGAGAATACCGAAACATGGTTCTGCGAGATACCAAAAACATGGAACTGGTAAATAACGAAGCCATGGTACTGGGCGATACGAAAAACATGGTACTGCGTGATACCAGAGCCTTAGTACTGCGAAAAACCGAAGCCATTTTACTGGAGAATACCGAAACATGGTTCTGCGAGATACCAAAAACATGGAACTGGTAGATAACGAAGCCATGGTACTGGGCGATACGAAAAACATGGTACTGCGTGATACCGAAGCCATGGTACTGGAAGACACCGAAAACATGGTATCGGGGAAACCGAAGCCATGGTACAGCAAGATACCGAAGCCATGGTACTTGGAGATGTCGAAGTCAAACACAGAGAGATACCGAAGCCATTTTATTGGAAGTTACCAAAAACATGGTAATGGGTGATATCGAAAGCATGGTACTGGGAGATAACGAAGCCATGGTACTGGAAGTTACGAAAAACATCGTACTGGGAGATACCACCATGGTAAAGGAAGATACTGAAAAAATTGTACTGGGAAAAGCGGTAGCCATGTTACTTCGAGATACCGAAGGCATGGTACTAGGAGAAATTGACGCCATAGTACTGCGAGATACCAGAGCCATAGAATTGCGAAATACCAAAGCCATTTTTTGCAGGATACCAAAACATGGTACTGCGGGATACCAGAAACACGGTGCTGGTAGATAACGAAGCCATGGTACTAGACGATACGATAAAAAAATGGTATTGCGAGATAATGAAGCCATAGTACTAGGCGATACCGAAGCCATGGTACTTCGAAATACCGAAGCCAGGGTACTAGGAGAAATTGACGCCATGGTACTGCGAGATACCAGAGCCATAGCACTTCGAGAAACCGAAGCCGTTTTACTGGAGGATATCCAAACATGGTACTTCGAGATACCAAAAACATCGCACTGCTAGATACCGAAAACATGGTACCGGGAGAAACCTAAAACATGGTACAGCAAGATACCGAAGTCATGGTACTAGGAGAGATACCGTCATGGTACTGGGCGATACCGAAGCCATGGTACTTCCAGATACCGAAGCCATGGCATTTGGAGTAACTGAGCCATGGTACTGCGAGATACCAAAGCCATAATACTGCGAGATACCGAAGCCATTTTACTGGAGGATACCGAAACATGGTACTGCGAGATACCGAAAACATGGTACTGGTAGATAACGAAGCCATGGTACTGGACGATACGAAAAACATGGCACTGCGAGATACCGAAGCCATAGTACTAGGCGATAACGAAGCCATGGTACTTTGAGTTAACGAAGCCATGGTACTAGGCGAAAAGGACGCCATGGTACTGCGAGATACCAGAACCATAGTACTGTTGAAAACCGAAGCCATTTTACACAGTCAGATAGCCAAGACATTCTATTGGAAGATGCCGAAAACATGGTACTGGAAGATACCGAAAAAATATGGTACTTGTAGAAACCGAAAACATAGTACAGGAAAATACCAAAACCATGGTACTGGGAGAGATACCGCCATGGTACTTGGAAATAACGAAGCCATGGTACTGATAAATACCGAAGCTATGGTACTGAGAGACCGTCATGTTACTGGGAGTTACCGAAATCATGGTAATTCGAGATATTGAAGCCATTGTTTTGGGAGAAACCGACGCCATCGTATTGCGCGATACCAAAGATATGATACTGCGAAATACCGAAGCCAAACACAGGGAGGTACCGAAGCCATGTTACTAGGAGATACCGAAAGATGGTACTGGGAGATATCGAAGCCATTGTATTGGAAGATACCGAAAACATGGTGCTGGTAGATAAGGAATCCATGGAACCGGAAGATACGAAAAATATGGTACTGGGAGAAAACGAAGCCAAGGTACCAAAAACACTGAAAACATGGTACTGGGAGATACCGAAGCCATTGTTTGGAGATACCCAAATCATGGTGCTGGTAGATAATGAGGCATGGAACCGGAAGATACGAAAAATATGGTACTGGGAGACAACGAAGCCAAGGTTCCAAAAACACTGACATCATGGTACTGGGAGATACCGAAGCCATTGTTTCGAGATACCGAAAACATGATGCTAGTAGATAATGAGGCATGGAAACGGAAGATACGAAAATTTTGGTACTGGGAGATAACGAAGCCAAGGTACCGAAAACACTGAAAACTTGGTACTGGGAAATACCGAAGCCATGGTTCGGAGATACCGAAAACATGGTGCTGGTAGATAATGAGGCATGGAACCGGAAGATGCAAAAAATATGGTACTGGGAGACAACGAAGCCTTAGTACAGCAAGATACCGAACCCATGCTTCGGAGATACCGAAATCATCGTACTGCTTGATACCGAAGCCATGGTACTGGAAGATACCGAAAACATGGTACCGGGAGAAAACGAAGCCATGGTACAGCATGATACCGAAATCATGGTACTAGGAGAGATACCGTCATGGTACTGGGCGATACCGAAGCCATGGTACTTCCAGATACCGAAGCCATGGCATTTGGAGTAACTGAGCCATGGTACTGCGAGATACCAAAGCCAAAGTACTACGAGACACCGAAGTCAAACACAGGGAGATAGCGAAGCCATTCTATTGGAAGATGCCGAAAACATGGTACTGGAAGATACCGAAAAAATATGGTACTGGGAGAAACCGAAAACATAGTACAGGAAAATACCGAAGCTATGGTACTGAGAGACCGTCATGTTACTGGGAGATACCGAAGTCATGGTAATTCGAGATATTGAAGCCATTGTTTTGGGAGAAACCGACGCCATCGTACTGCGCGATACCAAAGCCATGGTACTAGGAGATACCGAAAGATGGTACTGGGAGATATCGAAGCCATTGTATTGGAAGATACCGAAAACATGGTGCTGGTAGATAAGGAAGCCAAGGAACCGGAAGATACGAAAAATATGGTACTGGGAGAAAACGAAGCAAGGTACCAAAAACACTGAAAATATGGTACTGGGAGAAACCGAAGCCATTGTTTGGAGATACCGAAAACATGGTGCTGGTAGATAATGAGGCATGGAACCGGAAGATACGAAAAATATGGTACCGGGAGACAACGAAGCCAATGTTCCAAAAACACAGAAAACATGGTACTGGGAGATACCGAAGCCATTGTTTGGAGATACCGAAAACATGATGCTGGTAGATAACGAGGCATGGAACCGGAAGATACGAAAATTTTGGTACTGGGAGATAACGAAGCCAAGGTACCGAAAACACTGAAAACTTGGTACTGGGAAATACCGAAGCCATGGTTCGGAGATACCGAAAACATGGTGCTGGTAGATAATGAGGCATGGAACCGGAAGATACAAAAAATATGGTACTGGGAGACAACGAAGCCATGGTACAGCAAGATAACGAGCCCATGCTTCGGAGATATCGAAATCATTGTACTGCTAGATACCGAAGCCATGGTACTGGAAGATACCGAAAACATGGTACCGAGAGAAACCGAAGCCATGGTACAGCAAGATACCGAAGTCATGGTACTAGGAGAGATATCGTCATGGTACTGGGCGATACCGAAGCCATGGTACGTCCAGATACCGAAGCCATGGCATTTGGAGTAACTGAGCCATGGTACTGCGAGATACCAAAGCCATAGTACTACGAGACACCGAAGTCAAACACAGGGAGATAGCGAAGCCATTCTATTGGAAGATGCCGAAAACATGGTACTGGAAGTTACCGATAAAATATGGTACTGGGAGAAACCGAAAACATAGTACAGGAAAATACCAAAGCCATGGTACTGGGAGAGATACCGCCATGGTACTTGGAAATAACGAAGCCATAGTACTGATAAATACCGAAGCTATGGTACTGAGAGACCGCCATGTTACTGGGAGATACCGAAGTCATGGTAATTCGAGATATCGAAGCCGTTGTACTGGGACAAACCGACGCCATTGTACTGCGCGATACCAAAGCCATGGTACTGCGAAATACCGAAGCAAGACACAGAGAGGTAGCGGAGCCATGTTACTAGGAAATATCGAACGATGGTATTCAGAGATACCGAAGCCATTGTATTGGAAGATACCGAAAACATGGTGCTGGTAGATAATGAAGCCATGGAACTGGAGGATACGAAAAATATGGTACTGGGAGACAACGAAGCCATGGTACTGGAAAACACGGAAACCGTGGAACTGGGAGATACCGAAGCCATTGTAGTGGAAGATACAGAAAACATGGTACTGACAGAAACCGAAGCCATTGTTTGGAGATACCGAAAACATGGTGCTGGTGGATAATGAGGCATGGAACCGGAAGATACGAAAAATATGGTACTGGGAGACAACGAAGCCATGGTACTAGAAAACACGGAAACCGTGGTACTGGGAGATACCGAAACCATTGCACTGGAAGATACAGAAAACATGGGTTATGGGAGAAACCGAAGCCATGATACAGCGAGATACCAAATCCATGGTACCCGGACATACCAAAGCCATGGTACTTCGAGATACCGAAGCCATGGTACTGGTAGATAACGAACCCATGGTACTTGAAAATACGAAAAATATGGTAGTGTGAGA